>NC_142946.1:2783659-2788659 GCF_046866305.1 Octopus bimaculoides
ATGAAGGGACACGCACTATGAGCAGTGATGTGTGTATGTGACCTTAATTTTCCCTCGCATATATGTTGTTGTCTTCACTAAGGTTATCAGGTCAGACATTTGTTTTCCATCGCACTACCCGCGTAATAGTACACGCTCAAGAGCGAGATCTGTGTAGGTATCTATCATGTCACAACACACACACACGCGCTCGCGCGCGCGCACACAGTTGTTTATATCAACCTAAATGTAAATGATATTTTTATGTTCTAGTTTTTTTTTGTTTTAGCTATTGTTGTATTTCAGCGTAATTAAACTTTGTACACAAATATTAATCTATTTATATACAAACATAATTTTATGCACTAAATATAAGTTATGTTGTTTATCGAGCTTTTTGTTAAAATGCTTTGCACGAGATTAACATTTTCGTTATATCTGGGAGTTATTCATAAAGACACACACACACTCACAAACACGTATGTATGCATGCATGTATGTATGTATGTATGTATGTACATGCACGCACAGCGTACATAACTTATATATACATATTTGATGTAATGTTCTCTGTTATATGGTTGCTGTAAAAGAAAGATAAATTTGCGTGTGTGTGTGTGTGTGTGTGTGAGAGTATCTTTTCCCTTTGGTACTCAGTGAGATCAATAATCAATATATCGATTGATTGCTATCGACCATATTTATAAAGATAAGAGTTAAGTTGTGGGAATCATGTTTGGCTAAATGATCGACTATATTAAATATTGATAAATGATCGAATGTAACATATATTGATTAATCAGATATGCATATATTTTATTCAATTATAATGTCCCTAATTATAACTAATTATAATTATAGTGTGTTATAATTAGCTGTCTGTTTACTTTAGTAATAAATGGATTTGGTATTAAGAAGCAGCCAAGTGTAAATATGGATATATTAATGGTTAATAATGGAAATTAGCAATAATTAACATGTACAAATACATAAGTAGACCAAATGTATATAGTCCCTAGGGTATACACACACACACATACATAAATGTAGATATACCTTTGTACATTTATCTATCAACCTTTACACATACACATATAGACACACGCCATATATATATATATATATATATATATATATATATATATATATATATATATATATATATATATATATGTATATTTATTTATTTATTTATACATATCCACATATGTGTATGTATGCTTATACACACACACACATATACATATACACCTCATATACAGGATTTAGATAATAAAAATATAGACAGCATGACATATCTTGATTGTTGGTATTGGTTCAAGAAGCTGAAACTATATCCCGACCAATGATTTAGCCCTGAATGCCAAATCATTTATATAATAGGAAAAATCTACCATCAACGTTGCTCAAATGAAGCTGGTATCAGCCTTAAGATTCACCCAACGCTTGATTTCCGTACAGTACCGCGGATGACGATTTGGTAGCCGTATGTAGTGAACGTGCTCTCAAGGCACACTACTAGGAACATACCCAAAACAAGGCTTGGATGCTACATTTTAAAGTTTCCTATCTAAAGTTTAATTTTAAATATAACCTATATATATATATATATTAAACATAACCTACTGCAACCACACCACAACACCACACCACACACCTCCACACCACACATCACACCACCCTACATCACATCACACCACCCGTACACACTAGCACTGACCACTTCCCAGCACCCACTTCTTAGTAAATTCCAACTATATATATATATATATATATATATATATATATATATATATATATATATATATATATATATATATATATATATATATATATTTATATATATATAATACATCAAGTAGAGGACATCAACGAGTGAAAAATACATAAACACATAATGAGAGACAAGTAAGGGACAAAACACTACAAGAAGTCTAATCCCTCCTCAGTTGTCGTCTGTTACAAACTCCCTATCGAGCTTTCAACGACAATGTAGGAAACCTTCGTTTAACAACTGCATCCAGAAATTTTAAAAATGTAAAATTTCTGGAGAGCTGGAGCTTCGAACAAACAAACAACGACAGGGTGGACGTACAGAGTAAGCAATCGACGAAGATAAACATTAAGGGCCGTTGGGCCAAGACGCATTGTAATAGGTAACGCATGGAAGAAATTTTGAAAGGATATAGAATAAATAGAAGGGAAGAAAATGGTAGAAGAGAAAAGAAAGAGAGAAAAAAAGGACAGGAGGCGAGAAGAAATGACGTCTGGTTAAGTACGCGTCGCGTCCAGAAAAGACAGAGGTGAGAAAAAGATGGCCTGTATTCACGTGGGAACGAACAGGCAGAGGAAAAGGGAGACAAGAGACACACACACATAGACCAAATGTATGTCATATAAAACTATTCCGCACATACAATAATAGCCATACCAACAATCCAACACACTTCCATCATCAGCAGCCCCACGGATATCACTATCGTTTCGACACACACACACACACACACACACACACACACACATACATACACACACACACACACACGCACGCACACACACACACACACATGCACGCACGCACGCACACACACACACACACACACACACACACACACAGAGGGACGTGTGAATGTGTTTTATTGAAAGGACTCAATATAGGGTATCCTACCTGAACTCTGGCTTCCGACAGTCCTAGTCTCTGGCTGAGTTCTTCTCTCATAAAGGCATCTGGGTAATGTGTCTCGTCGAACAACCGTTCCAACTCATTCAACTGTTCCAGTGTGAAATTGGTACGGCTTCTTCTTTGTTTTAATTTCGGTTGGTCGTCATCTTCGACGTCTGATCTGTTGTCTTTTGTACAGTCTGAAATCACAACAACAACCCAATATATGGACGTATAGGACACTCTGCTGGTCTAGATCTGTACGTTGATATATACACGTGCACATACACACACACACACACACACACACACACAAACAAACATACGTACATTCACACACACATACACGTACATATGTACATACGTACATACATACAAACATATTTAAATATATATAAGCAAATAACTGTAATATAATCACCAATTATATATATATATATATATATATATATATATATATATATATATATATATATATATATATATATATATATATATATATATATATATATATATTTTTAAGTTTCAGCTTAGAGCTGCGGCCATACTGATGCACCACCGTGTTGCTACACTGTTATTACAGGGAGCCTCTTACAATATGTGGCACTTGGTAAAGAATGGAGTTTGATTTAGCAACCCTCATTTGCACCCCCTGCCGCGAGGTAGGTTCATCTGGGACTCTCGATAGGAAGAGGTCCAGCTTTGATTTAAAAACTCCTACATCTAAATATATATATATATATATATATATATATATATATATATATATATATATATAGTCAGAGAGAGAGAGAGAGAGAGAGAGAGAGAGACAAACAGAGACGGACAGACAGATAGATAGATAGATAGATACATACATACATACATACATACATACATACATATATATATATATATATATATATATATATATATATATATATATATATATATATATATATATATATATATATATATATATATATATATATATATATATATCTATATATGTACACACGTTGTACAGGTCATAGATATGTCTTTGCATGTTTGGATCTATGTTTTAACTTCTATATACAGAAACATAGATATGTTTGTACGCCTATAAGTGTGCGTATACATGTTCCTAAACTTGTGTAATGTTTTACATATTTCCATTATACCTTTAATGGCTTCGTTTATAGCTTTAATAGCTGATTTTCTGAAGCCCAGATAAGCAACAATGATAATGAAGCCTTTAGTTGTATACCTGTGTCTGATTTTGATGTTGGGATTAAAAATGATTGATTATGATGATGATGATAATTATTATTATTATTATTATTATTATTATTATTATTATTATTATTATTATTATTATTATTATTGAGTGAGAGAGCAGTTCATACCATCATAGTGACACTAGGGTAAAATATACGAAGCCCATTATACCCATCACGACTACCCGTCTGATAAGGGTACACCAGGTACATGCATCACAACTATATGTGCGCGACATGGTGATCTTATATCAAGATAAACAGTGCATGACCTCGCAGGTGGGGCCCAGTTAGAATTGTCTTCAGGTCGAGTAGCCCATCCCGCTCAAAAGGTCCCTGAATAAGGTTTGTTTAAGGATGTTGAGCAAAACACCCATGTTTCCAAAGGTGAATTATTCAAATTCCAAAGACTTCCTCTCAACACTTGGCTATGATGCTCCCCCACTACTTCTGCTCATGATCAGAGATGCACATATCATCAGCCACCAAGGGACATGCTCAACTGGTTAAAGTCAAACAACTGAGAAGCAAATCTGTGGTATTGAGCAGAATATTTGCTGTAGCCCATCTTTTATACCAGACAAAACAATGTACATGATAACCCTAACCCTAACCCTAACCCTAACCCAATCAATTAAGATCAGAAGCCATGACTGAAACAAGTAAAAGAATATAAGGAAGAATATATATATATATATATATATATATATATATATATATATTTACACACAGACATACACACAGAAACCGGCAGACAGACAGAGAGGGAGAGAGATAAAAAAAGTAATTACATTCCTGCAGTTTCTTAGTTGAAGGCCATTTAATCAATTCCCTGAAAAACACCGGTAATACCATTATAGAACGGCATGAATGAACACGACATAATACCCTTTCACATCCATTATAAATCGGTGCTAACCAATCCTGCCTCCTTATCAAATATCAAGCTTCGATCACAATTTTATGATGACGTCAGATAGTTTTTTGGCATTATTTGGGAAAGTCTCATATTTCTCACTTCTCGATTGCATGTCTTTGATTTGATTTTGATCCATCTCGATTTTTATGAGGTTTAGTGAAATGAAGCCGCCCTATTATTTATTTATGAGTCTCTGTGTTGA
>NC_142946.1:2793659-2796159 GCF_046866305.1 Octopus bimaculoides
GCGCTTCTCAGCTCTTACAAACTTGAAACGTTTCCAGATTGCTGCCAGTTGCAATAGATAGCTGCCAAAACAGTAACGAACAAGGATACTATCAATAAAAAAATAAGAAGAATAACAATAATAATAATAATAATAATCATTATGATAACAATCATAAAAGTAATTGTAAGAATAATGAATGTAATAACGCTAATAATAATAATAATAATAATAATAATAATAATAATAATAATAATAATAATAATAATGATAATAATAATAATAATAATAATAATAATAATAATAATAATAATAATAATAATAATAATAATAATAATAATAATAATAATTGTGGCGATAATGATTGAGAGTTGATTGCTAATATTTGTAGGAGAATATTTTTTTCTCACTTTGCTGGAAGATAACGATATGAAATTAAATTGTTTGCAAATAATGTCAGCTGAACAATATGGATGGAGCTCGATGAAAACCATTGTTATTGCAATAATAACATCGCTTGTCATATTGAAAAAAAACCAGGCAAGCGTAATGATAACTTAAGGAATATGGAAACATTGGAGGAGGGTGGAAACGATCGGATGAGAGAGCAGTAGGGAGAGAGGAGGAGGAGAGGGAGAGGAAGAAGAAGAAGAAGAAACCCAATTAAAACGAAAGTAGAAAAAAAGTCTTCTAAGATTTTTTTCTCTGGCTCTACTGGGGAATTATGGGTATTTTTCCTGTATTTACTGAAGTTAGCCATATTATACAGATCTTTTTTTCTTCTTTTCTTTCGTTAGTTCTAACGCGGTGGCTTTCATCTTTGCTGCGGATTGTTCTTTTCTAGTTTACATTACATTTTTTATCAGCGATTTTTTCTTTTATATTTCTTCGTTCACATATTCAGGTACACACACACACACACAGGCGAGCGCTCGCTCGCATACACACGTTCATACAGAGACACATACATTTACAGGTGCAGTTACATAAACAGTCAGACACATATTCGCAAATAAACGGACACACATCCACGTAAATACATACAGTTTGTGTTTGCAGCTACACATACATACACACAAAGCAGACCAAAAAGAGTATACGCATATGCATGAGTACACATGCACACATGTACATACGTATATCGATTATATACATATATATATACATACACATGTGTGTTTATATATGTATGTATATATATATATATATATATATATATATATATATATATTTGTGTATATATATATATATATATATATATATATATATATATATATATATATATATATTTGTATATATATATATATATATATATATATATATATAATACACTCTCACAAATTTACTGGTAACTTCCTTTCTCTCTCCACTTCAGCTCACTTGCTAAGGATTAATTATGGCCCTTTCCCTTATACGCAACCGTCCCCCACACCTCAATGACAACCCTACACCACCTCCACGACCAGCATCTACTCCACCCTATTCAACCCCCTACGCCCCACCACAATCATTCAACTATAATTTACTCCACCACCATTTTTTCCTATCCTGTCATCATGTCTCCCCTCCCCGTCCTCTCCCTTATCATTTTCGGTCCGGTCCCTCAGCCAAGCTGCAATTACTTCGCTCAGTCTCTCTCTCTCTCTCTCTCTCACTCTCTCTATCTCTCTATTTCTCTTTCTTTCTCTCTCTCTCTCTCTCTCTCTCTCTCTCTCTATCTCTCATTACACACTGCAACCATTTTAACTACGGCTCCCTTCATTTACTCTCAGCTCTGC
The DNA here is from genome assembly GCF_046866305.1 of Octopus bimaculoides. NCBI lineage: Eukaryota > Metazoa > Mollusca > Cephalopoda > Octopoda > Octopodidae > Octopus > Octopus bimaculoides. The sequence goes on from NC_142946.1 coordinate 2,795,417, forward strand.
ATCTACAACAACAACAACAACAACAACAACAGCAGCAGCAGCGATAACAGCATCATAGGCTTTAACAGCAACAGCAACAACAACAACAACAACAACAACGACAACAATAAAAACCAAAATGGCTGAAACTCTGTTTTCTCACCAGAACAAATCAAGAACGAGAAAGTGAAGCTGTCGTTGAAATGGACCTCGCATCTCTCTCTCTCTCTCTCTCTCTCTCTATATATATATATATATATATATATATATATATATATATGTATGTATGTATATTTACTTATGTACGTATGTGTATATGTGTGTGTGTATGTATGTGTCCATGTGTATGTATGCATGTATATATATATATATATATATATATATATATATATATATATATATATATATATATATATATATATCAACATTCACATACAGAGATACACACACATATATGCATATACATACGTGTCTATGTACATATATAGATGCACACATATATACGTATGTACAAACGTACACACACACACACACACACACACACACACACACACACACACACATCAGATATGTATATGTGTTTATATTCACCGTTCTACTCCTTGCAAAACTCAACGTCGTCTTCAGATCTTTAGGTGGTCGCTTGTTAAAATTGTCACCTCTTTCATCAAATTTTAAACAGCTTTTACAAATCAGCCACCTCTGCAACTGCTGCTGCACATTCTGCTGCAAATTCTGCTGCACATTCTGCTGCACATGCTGTT
>NC_142946.1:2798659-2811159 GCF_046866305.1 Octopus bimaculoides
ACCATTTCCTCTCCAATGTTCTCCCTATATGATTTAGTTACCTGCAATAATCTTAACCAAACACCTCGAAAATCTAGGGATCTGACAGTTTTCTAATTAAGTTTCTTTAACTGTTTATATTCAACAGACTCGAAAACTTTTAGGAGCCATAATATGCAAATAACACTTTCTACAATTGGACTGGTTTAATAGGAACGATGGAGCAAAATGTCCGACAGTTTTTGTTTCAGCTCTCTACGTACTAAGTTCAAATCCAGTTAATGTTGATTTTGCCATTCTCTCCTCTGTGGTCACAGAAGGAGCAATATAAGAAAGTAATGTTAGATTGTGGTTCATCGTATAATGATTGACCACGATACTGTATTCACACATTGATGGATCATACACACACACACACACACACACACACACACATACATACATGCATACATACATATATATATATATATGTGTGTGTATATATATATATATATATATATAGGTGCAGGAGTGGCTGTGTGGTAAGTAGCTTACTTCCCAATGGGTTCAGTCCCACTGCGTGGCACCTTGGGTCAGTGTCTTCAGCTATAGCCTCGGGCCAACCAAAAGCCTTGGTAGACAGAAAGTGAAAGAAGCCAGTAGCGTATGTGTGTGTGTGTGTGTGTGTGTGTGTATGTGTGTATGTGTTTGTGTGTGTGCGTGTGTGTGCTTGTGCTTTTGTGATTGTCACCCCACCATCGCTTGACAACCGATGTTGTTGTGTTTACGTCCCCATATCTTAGCAGTTCGGCAAAAGTGACCGATAGAATAAATACTAGGCTTACAAAAAGAAAGTCTTGGGGTCGATTTGTCCGACTAAAGGCGGTGCGCCAGCATGACCACAGTCAAATGACTGATATATATACATATATATATATATATATACATATATATATATATATATATATATATATATATATATATATATATATATATATATATATATATATATATATATATATATATATATATATATATATATATGTATATACGACGAGCTTCTTTCAGTTTCCGTCAACCAAATCCACTCACAAAGCTTTGGTTGGACCGTGGGTATAGTAGAAGATACTTGTCCAAGGTGTCACACAGTGAGACTGAATCTAGATCAATGTGGTTGGGAAGTAAGCTTCTTACCACACAGCCACACCAGCACCTATTATGTTGAGATTGCTAAGATTTTGTCTGAAGAATTTTTGCGCTAAAATACCCTGGATTGAAATGTGAATCAATAATTGAAGTTTACCCAGGATCTACACTAGTTATAACTGCTCTACGGCCTACATGATGTCTTGTCTCTCAAGTAAACATGTGGAATGTTCTAAGAAGGTATCAACTAATCAGGAATCTAGACTGAGTGGTACTCGTCTCTTTGTTGATCTATTAATTCAGGACATGACGAGTGGAGTTGAGAAATGCGGTAGTCATGTTATTAGTGAGATCATGTAATTAACAAAAATACTGTATTGTGATGAAGTGATTTAGCGATTGACGCTGGAAATGCCAGGTAAATCGTATAAATAGTTAATAAGGATTAATTAAAGCGGCATATAATAAACATCAATTAAGAAAGGGTCAACACCTACAGTGTGCAGGTTAACTAAGTGGACATACACAACACTGTAGGTGTCAGCTAAATGGAGATTCTACTAAACACAGACTAATTAACTTCGGACAGATTGAATAAAATTCCATCATCTTCAGATCTCTCTGCCAGGAATGACAGACAGATCTCATCATGATGCTAACCAAACTGACATATTACCTAAATGGGAGGCGTTCTCTCTTCAGTGAAAAAAGGTCAATCATATATATATATATATATATGTATATATATATCCCATTAGCTACCTTATTAATTAGGACACTAAATTAAGAATCAGGGTTGATGAATTATTTCACATACACATTTATTCTTACGTGTTCAATCATATACACTTAAGCACACAGGCACACACATACACACTCACACATACATACATACACACACGTATGCATGCATTCATTCATACATACATACATATATATTATATGTACATATATATATATATATATATATATATATATATATATATATATATATATATATATACATATATACTGTATATATACATTATATATTTATATGTTTTATATATATATATATGTTATATATATATATATATATATATATATATATATCAGTAGATAGATATATAGAAAGAAAGAAAGAAAGAAAGAAAGAAAGAAAGAAGGAAAGAGAGAACGAAAGAAACAAACAAGGAATGCAGGATTACCTGATGACTTCACACAATATAACTATACACACATATACACACTTATTCATGCACACTCTCAGGTCGTCAAGTTCTATCTGGCCTATAGAGCTGGTTGAGGGCTCTTTCTGGCATTTACGAAATAGAACTGGTAGCAAGTCTTTTCTAGCGTATTCTATGCTAAACAGAGTTGAGATGAGTAAATAGTTTAGTAACGAAAATATGTGAATTGAGATTGTTGTATGGAATAATGTGTTGACCTTTTGACCACAGATGAATTATTTAGCTTCATTAGTGCACTCTGACCTCTATTGTTTGGCTTGACCTTAGTATTATTATCTAATCTGTAGTGTGGCCATTGACACTTTTAGTGGCAGTTGACCTCAACTGAATCACATGACTGTGTATCAGACGACACCAGAACAAAGTTATGTCATACAATACATACACACTCAGACTTGTTCAGTGTGAGTTACTTGACACAACGATATACAACAGTTGACATCTTTCTTTTCTCTGCCATTTTTTCGTTCTCTCTCTCTCTCTCTCTCTCTCTCTCTCTCTCTCTCTCTCTCTCTCTCTCTCTCTCTCTCTCTCTCTCTCTCTCTCTCTCTCTCTCTCTCTCTCTCTGCTTCTCTTTCATATAACTGTGCTTCTGGAGACGTGCGTGAGCCAATAACCAATGAACTCACAGGAAATTTCCTTCAGCTCCAGAAAACCACAAGACGCAAAGTTTCAAAAAGCAAAACTGCTAAGCCACCTTCATATATTCTAGATTTTTCCAAAATTTACTGGTCAAAAGGAAAACTAAATTACGTTTAAAGTCATCATTCCACAACATTCAGTATCATCATTCTACTACATTCTGTGTCATCACTGTTCACTGTTTCGTGTCATCAGTTCACGAAATTGAATGTCATCTCTCCGCTCTATCCAATATGTCACTCCACTACATACAATGTTATCACTCCACTAAATTCAACGTCATCACTCCGCTATGTTTGTTGTCACAACTCCACGACATTTAATCTCATCACTCCACACCATTCAATGTCATCATTCCATTCCGTTCAGTGTCATCACTGCGCAACATTTACTTCATCACTATCCTACATTCAACATCAAAACAATACTACATGATGTGTCATCACTCCGTTACATTCGGTGTCACTTCCACTCCATTTAGCGTCATCACTCCAGTACGTTTATTGTCATCACACCGCTTCATTCGACAGTCCCTCAAAACATCAACGAAACAGGGACCTCAGACGAACTACATTGCAATATGGGACTTCAGACGAACAAGCCCATATAACAGTGTTCCTTTAATATAGTTCTCGGGAGAGAGTGTGACAAGGCTGGTCCTTTGAAATACAGGTGAAGAAAGAGTGAAAGCTGGGGTGAAAGAGTACAGCAGGGTTCGCCACCACTCCCTGCCGGAGCCTCGTGGAGCTTTATGTGTTTTCGCGCAAGAAACATTTACAACGCCCTGTTAGGGAATCGAAACCGCGATCCTACGACCGCGAGTCCGCTGCCCTAACCACTGGACCATTGCACATCCATACGTACACACACACACACACACACACGCACCAATGCACATGTTTGCTTGTGTATATAAGAGTATTAATGCTATATCTCTGACTATACATTATGGTTATTAAACACGAATGCCCTAGCTCTCCTCCGCTCTCAACAAAAATATACATACTCACAGATACATACACACGGTGGTTTACGTGTGTACACACATACACACATACGCACGAACATACACATGTACACACGCACACACACACACACATACGAAACGTAAAAATATAATATAAATAAGTATAAAGATATATACATATACACCGTACATGTGTATATATTTATGAATGTATTAAGTATGAACCTATGTATATATGTGTAACTGTATGTACTGTATATATATAACCACATATATATACAATGCATATAGATATGTTTACTTATATAAATGCACACATATATATCTACAAGTAGACATATATATACATATAAATATATATATATATATGTGTTTATTTTAATATTATAGATTATATGTGTGTGTTTAATATTATATATATTACATATATATATACACGTATATATATACACACACACACATACATACATACATACATATATACAAGCTTTGTCTCACTCTCTCAAATGCCCTAATTTAATAATCATTTTTTTTTAATCAATTACCCAAATTTCTACCAAGGTCTGTGTTTACCTTCCTTTAGGGAAGAATAAAAAAATTAACGAAACAGAAATATGTGAAAATTTCTACTATTTTTCTTTTCTTTTCTTTTCTTTCTTTTTTTTTTTCGTCTCAAAGAATTCCTCGAAAAAATCGAACTTTTTTTTTTCCTTTCGTAAAGAATCCCTCCGATGCCCGCCGCCACCTCCCTCTAACTTCGACCAGTTAATGTTGTCTGTCAATAAGAAAGGCCTCGAATACAAGTGTTGCAGGCTGAATGTCTGCAGATCTAATCTGTTCGCTGCCGTCCACAAACAGTTTAATGGAATAACGAACCGTTAGAATATCATTGTTTGAAATATGGCCAATTAAAACAGTTTCACGCTAAATTCATATTTGTTTGCACACAAACAACTGCTCTCTCTCTCTCTCTCTCTCTCTCTCTCTCTCTTCTTCTTCTTCTTTTTCTTCTTCTTCTTCTTCTTCTTCTACTTCTTCACTCTTTCTTTCTCTCCTTTCTTTCTCAATCTCTCCCTCTCCTCCTCCTCTCTCTTATTTATCTCCTCCACCCTAACCTCTCACTCTTTTACTCTGCTAAGACATGACAAGTATATCTGACTTGTGGACACATTTTATTCCTATTTTAACATTGGAAATAATTCCGAACAACATTCCCGGCTCTCTCTTTTTTAAATCTTCCACCAATCCCTTTCTTTTTCTTTTCTTTCTTTCTTTCTTACTTTCTTTCTTTCTTTCTTTATTTCTTTCTTTCTTTCTTTCTTTCTTCCTTTCTTTCTCTCTTTCTTTCTTTTCCCCCCCTATCCCATACACGGTTGGAAATGTGACGGTAAAAGATGCTTCTATCCCCGCTTCACTGTGAAATAGTAATGCGAAGAGACATGGGAGCTTGGAGGGGTGAAAAGAGGTTGAGAGAGAGAGAAAGAGAGAAAGAGAGAGAGTGGGAGTAATAAAGAATGATAGATAGGGAAGGGGAAAGAGAGAGAGAAAGAGGGAGAGAAAGAAGATAGAAATAATTTTTTCGCGTTTATTTCTAACAGTTATGTAATCATCGGTTAATCCATTGGGGTCTCATTGAGTTCGCATCTCAACCTCGTCGACTAACTTTTCATCAGCGCAGGAGTAGTAACTGTGTGCTAAGAAGCTTGTTTCCCGACCACATGGCTCCGGGTTCAGTCCCACTTCGTGGCACCTTGGGCAATTGTCTTCTATCATAGCCTCGGGCCGACCAAAACCTTGTGAGTGAATTTGGTTGACTGAAAGTGAAAGAAGCCCGTCGTATATATCTATATATGTGTGTGTGTGTGTGTGTGTGTGTGTGTGTGTGTGTGTGTGTCTGTGTGTCCCACACCATCACTTGGCAGCCGCTGTTGGCGTGTTTACGCCCTCGTTACTTAGCTCTTCGGCAAAAGAGACCGATAGAATAAGTACCAGGTTTACAAAGAATAAGTCCAGGGGGCGATTTCTTCGACTAAAAGGCGATGCTCCAGCATGGCCGCAGTCAAACTGACTGAAACAAATAAAAGAATAAAAGAATATATATATATATATAAGAGGAGGTGCGTGGCTTAGTGGTTAGGGTGCCGGACACATGATCGTAAGATTGTGGTTTCGCTTCCTGGTCCTGGCGATGCGTTGTGTTCTTGAGCAAGACACTTGATTTCACGTTGCTCCAGTCCACTCAGCTGGCAAAAATGAGGAACCCTGCGATAGACCGGCGTCCCATCCACGTTGGAAATACATACGCCGCGGAAACACGCGTAACCGGTCTTATGAGTCTATATGACTCAGGAAAAACCTTTCTCCAATTTCTCATCCGTTTCTCTGAACAGAACGGAAGCTAATTGCACTCAATACAAAAAAGAAAGTACGGTTTAAATTTATTATGAAACAGTCACTGAATAAACTCCACAGTTAATCAAGCTTTAAACCGGTTACAAACGTGAAGTATGTGGCCTTAATTCTCATGCTTTTGTGAAATATGCCCTTATCTACTTTCGTTAAATCAGTTCTTTTTAGTTAGTCACAAGGCTTTGGTAGACCCGAGGCTATAGTAGAAAACATTTGCCCAAGGTGCCACACAGTGGGACTGAAACCGGAACCATGTGGTTGGTAAGCAAGCTACTTACCACACAGCCACACCTATGCCTATATAGATAGATAGATAGATAGATAGATAGATAGATAGATAGATAGATAGATAGACACGGTTTCAAATATTTCGTCTCCACTCGATATCTAAAACTGCCTAGTTTTACTGGCATAAAATTATTTTATTTATTCAAATAGAATCTATTTTTCCTCAACTATCTTAGTTTCATAAAAATGTTCTCTCTCACTGACTCACATTTCCTCTTTATTAATTCGCTTATTATTATTATTATTATTATTATTATTATTATTATTATTATTATCATTATTATTATCGTTTGTATTAACATTTTTTTTTTCCTGTTTATGTATTCATATTTTTTTATCCATTAAATTAATGATTTAGAATTAGATCTACATTCTATAAATTGATTTAATTTTTAAAAAATTTCATTTTGATTAATTATGAGAATAAATAACCCTGATATCTGTCCCCAAAGAGATTATTTGTTAAATGTCATATTTATTTACTGTGCTATTCCTGTAGATAAAGGGGCTGACAGCAGTTTTTTCTCCTCTTAATTTATAGACATAATGGAAATTGATGATGTAAAGTATAATTTCATTTCATACAAGATATAATTGAAACAGTTAAAAGGCGACTTCCTTATCTCCTTATCTCGTCACAACTGAAGAGAAAGGAGAGGAAAAAAAAAAGGGGGGAGAAGATGATGTGGTTTACTGGCAGCCCCGCCTTTCAACGATTCTTTACATTCTGCACACAATTAGTTATACATACCTGCAATTTCTATATCCCACACAAGAGCACTTCTATATAGGCTATTATTGGAGCCTGCATATAACCAAATACAATTTTTTTTTTATTCTACGCTCCAGACTGTCGAATAATACTCATCTGTACGTATGTATGCATGTATGTGCATGTATGCATGTATGTATGTATGCATATATGTATGCATATATGTATGTATGTATCTATATATATATGCATTATGTGTGTGTGTATGTATATATATACACATTTTTATATGTATGTATATATATACATATATATACTTATTTTTATATATAAATATATATATACATCTGTATGTATACATTTGTATGTATATATACATACATATATGTTTGTGTATATACATAGTTATAAACGCATGCATGCATATATTAATACATATTTGTCTCTATATATCTTAATGTTGCTTTAATATATTATATATATATATATATATATATATATATATATATGCACGCACACGCACACACACACACACACACACACACACACACACACACACACACACACACACACATATGTATGTATGAATATATTTCTAGGCGCAGGTGTGGCTGTGTGGTAAGTAGCTTGCTTACCAACCACATGGTTCCGGGTTCAGTCCCACTGCGCGGCACCTTGGCCCAAATGTCTCCCACTATAGCTTCGGGCCAACCAAAGCCTTGTGGGTGGAATTTGTGGGCGGAAACGCGGAAACTGAAAGAGGCCCGTCGTATATATATATATATATATATATATATATATACACATATAATATATAATATGTGTGTGTATGCATTTGTGTGCCTGTGTTTGTCCCTCCCCACCCCAACATCGCTTGAAAACCGATGCTGGTGTATTTGCGTCCCTGTAACTCAGCGGTTCGGCATAAGAGACCGATACTAGGCTAACAAGAGTATCAGTCCTATCCATTGAATGAAGACATGGATACATAAACTCCGGTGTTAAATTTCTTTTTTAAATGTATAAATTTGAAACTTTATATATATATATATATATATATATATATATACAGACATGCATTTTTGCATGTGTTTATATGCATATATATATATATATATATATATATATATATATATATATATATATATATATGCATATAAACACATGCATATATATATATATATATATATATATATATATATATATATATATATATATATATATATACATATATATACTGCCTTTCAAGTTGTCTCGTATAAAAAATAAAAAAGGATTATTTTCAAATCCGATTTGTTAATTTCATTCGTTTTTATATCTTTGTCATACATGACGGGATTTGAATTCTTGGCGGGTGAACACCATTGATGTGAGATGAGTGTCCATGAGTGTGCCCGAGTGCTCGCATGCGCGTTTGTGTGTATGCGTGTGTGTGTGTGTGTATTCTACAAAGGATTTATTTTGCAATATTCATTGTATGTCTGTGTGTACACACAGACCACATCAACGATATGTATCTATCTATCTATCTATCTATCTATCTATGTTATCTATCTATTTATATAGGTGCAGGCGTGGCTGTGTGGTAAAAAGTTTGCTTTTTCAGTCCCACTGTGTAGCTCCTTGGGTAAGTGTCTTCTACTATAGCCTCGGGCCGATCAAAGCTTTGTGAGTTGTTCTTTGTGTGTGTGTGTGTGTGTGTGTGCTTAACAACCGGTATTGGTGTGTTTACGTCCCCGTAAATTAGCAGTTCAGCAAAAGGAATCCTATAGAATAAGTACTAGGCTTTAAAACATGTCCTGAGGTCGATTTCTGCGACTAAAAACTTCCAAGGCATTGCCCCAGCGTGGCCGCTATCAAATGGCTGAAACATGTAAAAAGATATAAAAAACGATATATATATATATATATATATATATATATATATATATATATATATATACATATATACACTCATACATATATAAATACGTATACACATATATATACATTATGTATATATGTATATATACATAATGTATATAGATATACATACATTATGTATATATGTGTGTGTGTGTGTATATATATATATATATATATATATATATATATATATATATAAATATATACATATATGCATACATACGCATACACACTCACACACACAGACACACACACATATACGCACACACTTAGCCATACTCAATCGCTTTACCTCAGACCTTTTCTATGTCACCGGATATACATAATCGTTCCTGCTGTTTGCCTAAAATATAAATTTAAACATGAACACACCAACATTTGCTTTCGCAACTCGACAATGTTTATATTTTCGTTATGTGCATAAAAATGTGTCTCTATTTGTACAAACGCTACACACACTCTCACACGCACGCACGCACGCGCGCACACTTTTATTCCAAAAAACCGATTCTTCCTCGCAATATTCACCCTGCCAAATCACTCGTAATCTTCGCTCTCCAAACATTATCAAACTCACATTTCATGTTCAAATTATATGTTACTAGTGTTTTTTTTAGAACTTGATGTAAAATTATAAAACTTTAGCCATTAAGAAACCTAAATATTTAACGAAATCTGGGACAGCAAATGTTTTATTATTCGTTTATTTTTTTTTTATTTGTTTCAGTCATTTGACTGCGGCCATGCTGGTGCACCGCCTTTAGTCGAATTAATCTACCTCAGGACTTATTATTTGTAAGCCTAGTACTTATTCTGTCGCTCTCTTTTGCAGAACCGCTTGGTTACGGGGAAATAAACACACCAACATCGGTTGTCAAGCGATGGAGGGAGACAAACACAGACACAAACGCACAAATATATATATATATATATATATATATATATATATATATATACACACGACTGTCTTCTTTCACTTTCCGTCTACCAAATCCACTCACAAGGCTTTGGTCGGTCGGAGGCTATTGTAGAAAACACTTGCCCAAGGTGCCACGCAGTGGGACTGAACCCGGAACCATGTGGGTGGGAAGCATACGCCTTTATTATATAATCATTTTTAAGAAAATCTCCTAATTATCAATTTTAAATCTCGAAATACGTAAATACGTTATAAACTTTAAACACGAAGAAATATATTTTGTACGTTATAAAATTATTTATAGCAGAGATCAGAGATTTTGGATTATGGGAAAATTACAAGACCATGTATATTCTTTTCTACTCTAGGCACAAGGCCTGAAATTTTGGGGGAGGGGGCCAGTGGATTAGATCGACCCAAGTACACAACTGGTACTTAATTTATCGACCCCGAAAGGATGAAAGGCAAAGTCGACCTCGCCGAAATTCGAACTCAGAACGTAAAGACAGACGAAATACCGCTGAGCATTTCGCCCGGCGCGCTACCGTTTCTGCCAGCTCGCCGCCTTCGAGACCATGTATATCGCATTAACAATTTGGGGCATGTAACTGGCAGAATTCCGGTTCTGCACGTTCTGAGTTCATATTCCGCCGAGGCCGACAGGAATGCAAGTCAAATCCTGGGCTGTATAACACCCCACTCCCACCCCCAACTTCCTATGAACAGTACTTGTCTTGGCCCCAAAACAGAAACTCTTATTTAACCATTAATGAGAAAATAGTTCACTCGTTTAGCATTTCAAGTGGACGCACTTCAAATTAATTTTGGTTTAAAAGAACTTGCAGTTAGTTATATAGGGTGTTCAAAAAGTCTCTCCGCAGTAAATATTGCAAAAGTAAATATTTATAAGAGAGTATAAGATTACAAAAGAATATATTAGACTTTACAAGACTTGAAAAAACTTTATAATACATGTTGAAAGTGTCGTCCTTCATTTTCAATACAGAAGTTGACTCTTCTACACATGTTTTGAAATACATCTGGAGAGAAAGAATAAAAATTCACTATTATTATCATCATCATCATCATCATCATTATTATTATTATTATTATTATTATTATTATTATTATTATTATTATAACTCGTGGAAATTCCACGGTTATTTTGAAAATTGTATGATGGAATTGTGTATTTTTCTGAGACATTTGATGCTTGAGATTTAAAAATCCACCAAGGCAGTATTGAAGGAGCAATCAATCAATCAATCAATCAATCAATCAATCAATCAATCAGTCAGTCAGTCAGTCAGTCAACCTATCTATCTATATAACTACCTGCCTATTCATCTGTCTGTCTGTCTGTCTGTATGTATGTCTTTCTATTTATCTATCTATTTATCAATCTGTCTATCTATCAATCAATCTATCTATCTATCTATCTATCTATCTATCTATCTATCTATCTATCTATCTATCTATCTATCAATCTATTTATCAATCTGTCTATCTATCAATCAATCTATCTATCTCTCTCTCCGTCTATCTATCTATCTATCTATCTATCTATCTATCTATCTATCTATCTATCTATCTATCAATCTATCTATCTATCTATCAATCTATCTATCTATCATATTCTAATCACATGTGGTTGGTACGGAAGCTACTTACTACACATCGACTCCTGGAGATAAACGAAACTTTTTAAGATTCAACCATAGTAGTGAGATTGCTGTCCAGTCATAGTATCTGTGGTCAATGTTCACTAGAAAGTTGTAGTCTAGGGGAGTGGGGTACACGGGGATCGAGTCCGAAGGAATGCAACTGAATGAAGTTCTGAAACTTTTTCCCTAAAGATTATTTGGTAAAATTGTTTTGGTTTAATGGTGCAGAAAGCTGATTCCACGAAAAGATGGTCAAATGATCGATGGAAATTATTTGTAACTCTTCGGACTGGAAATATTGAAAACATTTGCTAGAACTGCACAACTTATTAGATTTTAGTCATGGACAAAAGAAACAACGGTTTAGAAAATGAGATTTAAAAATATGATTGTAGATATTCAGAGATTTGCTTTGCCAATTCTGATATTTGGCACTGAGACACGATTAAACAAGATCTAATGACCCACAACTCGAGCAGCTATGTCATCAAATATTTCTCAGTTTATCAATAACATTTTATTTTAAATTTATCAAACAGTAAAATGTTAATATTCGTCAAGTGTCTTCGCTCTCCTCTTCGTAGATTGCACTGCGCTATCCAGCAACGTGATCACATCCCAGATAAAAAGAAGAAAAAAAAATCAATTGGCTGAGAAATGC
>NC_142946.1:2823659-2826159 GCF_046866305.1 Octopus bimaculoides
TATGTATGCATATGTATACTATATATACATGCATATAAGTGTATGTACATACATGCCCATAAAAATACATAAACATACACACACACAAACACATATCTCTTTATACATACAGATGTCAGAAAAGTGACGGAGGGTGCTGGCCAGCACCGCTTATGCTAGAAATAAGAGTTAAATCAACACTAAAGCACTGTTTTTTGTGACTTCTATTAATTGTATCTTCAGGTTCTAATTGCTAATAAGCCACCCTTTTAATTTGTTACATACATATATGTATACACACGCGCATACACATACACACACATGCATGTATATAGATACACGAATATATGTATATATATATATATATATATATATATATATATATATATATATATATATATATGCATAAATATGTAATTAAACATATATATATACATACATGTACATATATGAATTTATATATACACAAACATATATATATATATATATGCGCATACGCATATATATATAAATATATATATATATATATATATATATATATATATATATATATATATATATATATACATATACAGACACACATTCATACCGATAAATATACAGATATGCATACATGTAATAATATAAATATGTGTATACAGTAATATATATATTCACATATATAATGATATCACATCTATTTATACACATATCTATATACATATATATAATATAATATAATATAATATAATATAATATAATATAATATGATATAATATAATATAATATACACATTTATATATATATATATATTTATATATTCACATAAATAAGTGTGTGTATTTGTGTGAATTGTTATGTGCGTGTGTGAGCATCATGCATTTATATGTAGAGAGTAAAAAGGAGAGATACAGAAAGAACGATGAGGAAAAAGGAAGATAAGATACAGAATATTGTGGGAGGGAGAGACGGTGTGGTAGGACTGGGTAGAGAGAGAAATTTGACAAATGCAGTAATCGATATTTAATGAGAATTGATCGAAAGTCAATACCAATTTTAACCGTCAACATGGCATCCCTTTAAACACTGACACTCTCGTAGACGCGTATATATATTTATAGATAGATAGATAGATAGATAGATAGATAGATAGATAGATAGATAGATAGATAGATAGTTTACAATATAATGAAATGTAATATAACATAGCATAATCCTTCACATATATTCCATTTACACTATGTTCTAATCCAAACAATTGCTATATATATTCTCTATCTCACTTTGTATATACATACAGATTTGCACGTATATAGCTACATGCATGCACACACATATGTTTATATATACATGCACAAATGTATACATATCTACACACGTTAATATTAATTCATCTGTCTTTATATCTATCCATCAATATATGTATATATATATATATATATATATATTATATATATATATATATATATAAACACATATATATATATATATATATATATATATATATATATATATATATATATATATATGTATATATGTTTATATATATTTATATATATATATATATATATATATATATATATATATATATATAAATATATATATATATATATATATATATATATATATATATATATATATATATATATATATATATATATATATATATATATATATATATATATATATATATATGTATATATGTTTATATATATATATTTACATATGAAAATGCATATATTCATGCACGTATATGTATTTATACATACATACATACATATATATATATATATATATATATATATATATATATATATATATATATAGATATATACAGATATATATATATATATATATATATATATATATATATATATATATATATATATATATATATATATATATATATATATATATATATATATATATATATATATATATATATACACACACATATATATGTATATACATATAATGACGAGAATTTATGTTTTTATCCGAAATGGATACGTACACCGTTCCTTCATCTGTTCGGCTCGAAAATTTATTAAGATATTAAGCTATTTAGATAGTTCCCTTAACATGAAACCAATGATAGCCTTAATACACAGATAAAGAAATTCTGTTCTCCAATGCGGTGTTGAGCGCCCATTCCCGTCGTTCTACATTCTCGCATATATATATATATATATATATATATATATACAATTATTCCAAGTTCATGTCACCCTCTTCATCTCTAATTATCTCAACGTTTCATACGTCCACAATTTCAAATAATTCTAGGGATTAATTTGAAATAATTTCTGTATTTAAGGGCACCTATCTATATGCATGCATGCATGCATGTATGTATGTATGTATGTATGTATGTATGTATGTATACAAATATAGCGGTTCGGCAAAAAAAAACCGATAGAATAAGTACTAGACTTGCAAAGAATAAGTCCTGGAGCAGATTTGATCGACTAAAGGCAGTGCTCCAGCATGGCCACAGTCAAATGACCGAAACAAATAAAAGAATAAAAGAATATATATATAT
>NC_142946.1:2833659-2861159 GCF_046866305.1 Octopus bimaculoides
ATTATTATTATTATTATTATTATTATTATTATTATTATTATTAGTGTTGTTGTTGCTATTGCAGAGTGACTCAAGAGCCGAGATTTTCGTGTATTTGCACATACGGAACTAATAAGTGTCAATGCACCGAATGCTTAGTCGATGAATCGCAACCGTAACTTCTGCCTACATTTAATAATAATAATGATAATAATTGTGTGTGTATGTGTGTGTGTGTGTGTATGAAGTATGTATGTGTGTGTGTGTATGAGGTATGTATGTATTCATATTCGCATGTATACAAGCAAACATGTCTATATAAATATATATATACACACACACATATATATTTACATACACACGTATATATGTATAGATGTGTGTATAATATGGGTTGAACAAGAAAAGAAAGAAACAGCTCCAGAAGCCAACTTTCTGTGAATCTAAGAACAAATATATTTACATAAATATCAGCGTATTTACGCAACTATAAGTAGCATTAAAAAACATGTTGATGTATTCACCGTATTCTTATGTACGATGTTACCTTTTGTGTGTGTGTGTGTTCCGCATTTACAGCATGGATGATGCATATTGACTATTCAAAAATCACACAAAATCTGTTATCTTCACTTACTCATTTTTTTATATGCAGTCAAAAGTGCCATCCTACCAATTGCGACCTGGCCACTGCCACAGTGCCATCGCAGCTCCCTTGCCACTTCTACAGTGCCATCGCAGCTCCCTTGCCACTGCCACAGTGCCATCGCAGCTCCCTTGCCAGACAAGTATATGTTCGAAATACATAGACGTACGCAGTGGTACGCAGTGGCGGACTGGTCAGGTTGCCAGCTTGCCCGATGGCAAGTGGGCCCCTGCGCCATTAGAATCTATGTATGGGGCCCATGTTAGTATCTAAGGGGCCCATCCCCTCAAGTCTGAGAATTTTTTATTCACTCCTGGGAGAATGCATTCGTTATTTCAGCCTGGTTGTGTTTGTAGACAGTTGAAAAGATTACTTTTAACAAAAAACAAAACAAACAAAAAAATTAAATGATAGCGTGCTCCAGCATGACCACAGTCAAATGACTGAAACAAGTAAAAGAATAAAAGAGTATTGTAGATGCGGGTGGGCCCCCTTGTAGTTGCGGGCAACCAATATTTTTAGACCCAGTCCGCCACTAGACATACGTACACTCACACACATACACACACGCACACACATACATACATACATACATACATGCATACATACATACATACACGTATGTATGTATGTATGTATGTATGTATGAATGTGTGCACGCACGTGTATTTATGCATATTTCTGTTAATGTGTTCGCGGGTACGTGTGCGTGCACGCTTTTGTTTACGCTTTTTCGGTCGATATATTCCGGCACGTTGCTTTAGTACATTATATGCGTGGGTATGTGTGTGTGCGCGCACGTGTGTATGTATGTGTGTGTGTGTGTGTGTGTGTGCGTGCGTGCTCGTTTTGGCATATGTGCGTGCATATTTATGCGCGTGTGCTAAAACAATAATATATAACGTAATCCAGGTATTCACCTTGATTTCTTCAATGTGTACTTTCATTCAGTGTGTGTGTTTCTGTATATGTTGTAATGGGGCATGCAACGCTACG
The DNA here is from genome assembly GCF_046866305.1 of Octopus bimaculoides. Lineage (NCBI taxonomy): Eukaryota > Metazoa > Mollusca > Cephalopoda > Octopoda > Octopodidae > Octopus > Octopus bimaculoides. The sequence continues at coordinate 2,835,281 of NC_142946.1, forward strand.
CCGAAACAGCTGTAAGTTTCTGTCCCTTATCCAATTGCTAAATGTCCTTTATATTTGAAATCTTAATTATTTGTTAATATGACATGGTATGTCATAAGTGTCTGTATATTGTGTTTTTTGTCAATATAGTTATAAAATGAACAGATTAATCAACTGAATACGTTGTTTGCAAGTCGATGGGTACCGCATATTCTCCTCCATTTTCTCATTGCTATATATATATATATATATATATATATATATATATATATATATATATAAAGTCTAATGTTTATAATTAAACACTCTATTTTTCATATATATTCATCCATTCCCGGTTTTTTGAATCACCGATTGGTGTACAGCTGACACACATATACGATAGATATATAAATACTATGATTATTATGAATTTTTTTCTTTCTTTCAATTTTCTTTCCATTTCTTGCCGAGTGTCTTCCCGACACCCAGGGCAAAGAAACTCACTGTATACATTGTTAGGCTGTTACAATAAACACACCAGATTGTTCATTTACAAAATCAAATAAAATTATGTACAAAAAAGAAAAAATGATTTACATAGGTGATTTTTCTCACAGCAACAACGCTCTTCTCAATATCATTATTATAATTATTACTATTATTATTATCATTAATAATAATAATAATAATAATAATAATAATAATAATAATAATAATAATAATAATAATAATAATCGCCTAATGGCTGGAATTTACGGGGGAGAGAGTGCATTTAAACAGTGCATCCGATGTGCAGGGTGACACGGGATGTGAGGGGTTCCTTAGTCAGCCCTGGCCCTGGGTGGCGCTACCCGATTTTGGAGAATTTTATTCTTTAAAATGTTATTGTGTGCACGTGTCTCATATAAAGCACCCGCTCCTTGTTTTGTATCGTCCTTTTGTTTTTGTGTGCGACCCTTTTGGCCATTATGACAACTATTTGTTGTTGTAGTAGTAGTAGTAGTAGTAGCAGTAGTGAAAACGTGATATTTTGGTAGTGGTGGTGGTGGTGGTGGTGGTGGTGGTGGTGGTGGTGGGGCCCTTGGGTGTAATTGCGGTTGGCGGCGCGGAGTGCAAGTCAATGGTTCTGGGCAAAACAGGCAGACATTTATAACTTATAATAAATTTACAGGTAAGAATTGTCTTAATTAACACCTGTGTGTGTGTATATATATATATATATATATATATATATATATATATATATAGAGAGAGAGAGAGAGAGAGAGACTAATAGCACTAGATATAGGTATGCGCGTATATATATATAAGATATATTACATACATATATCTATGTATTTGCGTATCTATATGTATGTATTTTTGTATATGTATATATATATATATATATATATATATATATATATATATATATATATATATATATATATATATTTATTTATTTATTTATTTACTGCGCGTGGTAAAGTAACATTTCCAAAAACTCTCAGTAACATGGTGGAATCCTATTCAATGACAAATGAATGAACTGGCGACATTAAAATGTGAGGAATCTCATAATTGATTGAGTCATGATGGGGGTGGAGGTCTGGTGAGAACAGAAGGTCACACACACACACACACACACACACACACACACAGACGCACACGCACTGAAAACAGGACTTACCTGAGAACGATTGTCTGCAGTTAAGATCGCTGGCACTCGATATGGAATTCACGCTCTTACTCGATGTTAACTCAGCCTCATCCACAACGTCTATGGTGGTCATATCCTGATTACTTTCCCTCGGTAAATGTCCACTGGAACCTGTTGAAGAAGTGCTACTAGTCACTTCGACCAGCGACTGGCGATAGGGGGACGGCAGGATTGCCGCCGCCGCCGCCGCCGCTACCCCGACTGCCTTCGACACTGCTGACTGATGGTTATCGAACTGGGATGAGCTTTCAATATTAGGACTGTTTAATTCCGATATTAGTTGCATTTTCTCATTGAAATCATTCTTTTGTTGATCCGACCCAGCATCGAACGATTTACTTACAAATTCTGTCAATCTCTCCATCTTTCTCATTGATAATTTCTTCTTAAAATGACGCAATTTTTTCACACAATTTAACGCCACTTTTCTGATTTTTTAAAAAAATATTTTCCACGATAATTTTTATCCTTTTTAATGTTTCCACTCGGTAAGATAATCCGTTAATACATTGAATACACAAATAATTGTAAAATATCACCAGTTAATATCAATTATCAAAAATAGATAATTTATTAAATTTCTATAAGAGAAATGTATCAAGATTTCTCGACGTGAATCGAAACCTTAGACAAGGTTTTCATCATAAGGTCTCTTTCTTTCTCTGTATATACATATATATTTATACATATATACATACGTACATACATATGTAATTTATATTATATATCCATATAATTGAATATACACACTTACCCATACACATTCACTCAAGTATGTTTCATATATATATATATACACCTTGTTTAGTTCTCACTTTTACAATGAGATAAATATTAATGCGTTAAACATATGCTTTGTGTGTGTGAGTGTTGAATGTGGATGTATATATATTTACACACGTAAATATATGCATGTGTGTATACAAATACATTCATAAATATTATGAGAGGCTTTACACATATATACACACATACATACATGCATATATATATATATATATATATATATATATATATATTGGTTTATATGTGTTTTTTATGTATATAGTAGCTATATATGTGTGTGCATATGTATATCACTGTATTTGTGTGTGTTGAAAGACATTCATATGAGATTTAATGAAACGAAGGGAATACGTATAAAAGGGTCAATTCTAGATTGCAAGGAATCCCTACAAAAGCTCTGAGGCTCCTTTTACCAGATTCCTGGATGACACATTTCACACCAGAAACAAATGGTCATGTTCTCTCTCTCGCTCTCTCTTTTTCTCCCACAATAGATAGATAGATAGATAGATAGATAGATAGATAGATAGATAGATAGATAGATAGATAGATAGATAGATAGATATGTATACGTTGTTCGGCGTAGAGACTCGAGTATACTGTGTCGTTGTTGATGATGATTATGATGATGATGATGTTAATATCGATGGTGAACGGGTGGGTTTGTTTCATCCGTTTGTTTGTGTATGTGTGTGTGTGTGCATGTATGTGTGTGTATGTGTGTATGTGTGGTGTGTTTTCTTTTCTCACCCGTTATTTATACATGTTTAGTGCGGTACAGGTATTCTCCCCCACCTGCTTACTACCCAACGTTTTACCTTTAATTAGTATCACACCCCACCTGCACATACACATACACCTGAGCATACATAAACCTGCGTAAGTCCCGCTGTATTTCTCTCCCTCCGTGGTTCCGTGCATGGATTGAAACCGTCTACATGAGTTAACGGGTTTCTGGAGACAGTAAGCGTTGAAAGTTGTATCCACTAGGTGTCGCCTCCTCCCGCTGTTGTTGTTGTTTTGATGTCGTCAGCGGTGTTGTGAGGTAAACATCATCGCTCTCCCATCACTGCTTAATTGAGGCTCCAACACAAGAAATTGGCGTGCTCACAGACATTGCCAACACAGCAGACGGTTGGCTGAACTGAGCAGCAACACAGCGATCTCATTGGTTAATGTCCCAGCATTATACAGTGACGTATCATATTGACCACGCCCTCATCATTGTAGCAGACATGATAGCCGAGCTCTGTTGACGACACAGTAGCGAATTAGGTTAATAATAATAATAATAATAATAATGATCCTTTCTACTCAAGGCACAAGGCCTGGAACTTGGGAGAGAGGATAAGACGATTACATCGACCCTAGTGTTTCACTGGTACTTATTTTATCGATCCCGAAGGACGAAAGACAAAGTCGACCTCGGCGGAATTTGAACTCAGAACCTGAAGACAACTGGCCGCTAAGCATTTCACCCGGCGTGCTAACGACTCTGCCAGCTCGCCGCCTTCATAATGATAATAATCCTTTCTACTCAAGGCACAACGCCGGAAATTTGGAGGAGGGGGCATGTCGATTGCATCGACCCCAATGTTTCACTGGTACTTATTTTATCGATCCCGAAAGAATGAAAGGCAAAGTCGACCTCGGCGGAATTGGAACTCAGAACGCAGTGACAAACGAAATACCGCTAAGCATTTTGCCTGGCGTGCTAACGATTCTGCCAGCCCAATAATAATAATAATAATAATAATAATAATAATAATAATAATAATAATAATGATAATGATAATCGTTTCGTTATTAATTATTAAGGGTTCTTTTAAATGTGGCGGAGGAGAATGCAGTGTGGGATTGCATAAAAAAATGTATAAACAAATAACGAAAATAAAAAAAAATAAAACGAAGAATTTCCTTAGAAACGGTTGGACTGTCGAGGGTTACTGTGGAAACAAGGGCAACCAGGGTCACCCTGACTACTAAAGCACGTAACTTCTCCTAGCTGGAAGCAGGATCAGAACAGGTCTGTTCACTCAGACCACGCTCAGCACTCTTGTTAACTTTTCAACACCACCTCTTTCTCTACTCTCTCTCTTTACTTCCCAAGTGAAGCTTTTAAAAGTTGGTGAGGATTTTGGCAATAGGGGAAGGCACCTACTTTCAGCCTTTTCAATCTCATCCTCCACACTAAACTCTTTTATCAAAGTCGCCAGACAGATAAAACCTGCATCCTCTTTCCAGCCAGCAAGAGACCCAACCGGCTGCCGGGTCCGTCCTATACGTAACAGCGGCTGTTTGACTTCATAGATCAACACAACTAGGGCACTGGGTGATGCATGCAGAAAAGTTTTGTTCCTCAATATGCATTTTGTACAAGCCCGGTTGACGGCCCTTCCGAGCTTGTGGAGTTTATATCGAAAAGGAAATGCCCTACCGATAGCACTGCCAAGTCTCGAATTCCCAGAAATTATCCATGGGCCCCAGTCCGAAAGTCCTCCTACTTCATTTCCATTGACACCCAGAGTTTCCCCAAGAATGTCGTCGTTTTTACACGCCACTAATCCTCTTATAAGAGTACCATAACAGAGCATCTATCGACCACATTGTCCGACTGGTAGAGGGTATGAGCGTTTCACGATATTCCAGATCTGTCTCGATCTTTGTCCAAAGGCTGCAGTTCTGTCAAAGAGAAGAGCTGTAAAAAAACGCGTATGACATGAAAATTACACTTGTTCACCATTGCGGAATTGCTGAAGATTTCGCAGATTCAGTTATGTGCTTGGTTCTTTACTCGGCGTGTGCTGAGAATAACTGGGATGCCTGCAAAATGGAATGCGTCCGTTCCTTCCATAAAAAAAAGTAGAAGACCAGATTCCTCAGACGGGAACTGATGTAAGGCACGATGGTCAGACAGTAATAGGTGTTGGAAATGCCCGACATTCTGGGATGGCTTCCTCTCAGCCTATTTCTTGGTGAGACTGGCCACCTCACCCCGTTCTTCCTCGCTTGGACATCCTGGTCAAACTAGACCCCAAGCAATTTAACCAGTCTATCCAGCGGCCAAAGACGCTGTTGGACGACATGAACAAGTCTCTCCAGGTGCTGAGTTGCTGGCCCACTGACTTTTCCTGGCTTTGACTGTGGCTACTGTTACCGCTACGTAAAGCGGCGGTGTGCCCCACCCGTGCCAATACTCTTACCAATCTTCGTCTTCGTTCGTGTACAGATCTGTTCACAATGTCGCGTGTTTTGTGCATCACCAGTCAGACTACTGATGACAAGCGTCAATCTCTTTGTTAATACCGGGGCTAAAATCTTCAAATCTGCTCTGAGCAAAGTTAAGGGCCGAACATTATATATTTGTTCGTATACTCTCTCTTCGACCTACAGGACTGCAAATTCTCCCGTTCTGCTGCCATTTACGATAGATATTTACCAAGAGGTCGCCGAACAAGTCTGGCATACGAACGCAAAGCTTTTAGTGTAAACCATCCAAACTAGGCGATTTGTCCCTCGTGCAGCTAACCATCAGTTCCGGTATTTGTTCGGCTGCTTTCTCTAACATTCCACTTTCGTTACCGAGAATAGTAGCTGGCCCCGAGATAGACATTGAAGAGTATCCTTTTATCCAGTCCGTCACTCCTCCTGGGCCGTCGAACAAATGTCACTGAAAATCCGTTAATTTCTGTCTCTCGGGCCCTTCGTATCGTAAACCGGACAAAATGCTTAACAGCATTTCAACCGTTTCTACGTTCTGCGTTCAAATTCTGCCGATATCGACTTTGCCTTTCATCTTTTCAGAGGTCGATAAAATAAGTACCAGTTGAACACTGGGGTCGATGTTATTGACTTATCTCCTCCCCCGAAATTGCTGGCCTTGTGCCAAAATTTGAAGCTAATTTTTATGCTTTGTTGGATGGAGTCTATGGATTGTCTGGAGTCTGTGTTTGCGTGAAATGTGATGTATTCTTTGAATTTGTTGAGGTAAGAATTCAATCCAGACAACGGATGCAATGCATCTTGGATTTAAAACATTGACGGACACACCGACGCTGAAGCTTCTTTGTGTTGGCCAAACGTGGTACTTGTCATCGCTCTCGGACTTTTACTTTCCTTACATTATGTTCTATTTCTGATAGAACGAGAAAGAGCTGGGTGATGGGACACACACACACACACACACACACACACACATATATATATATATATATAAATGTATATATATATATATATATATACACATAAAGAAGGATGAGAGAGAGAGAGAGAGAGAGAGAGAGAGAGAGTGAGAGAGAGAATAAGTGTCGTATGCTATTTTAAACGAAGGCTAATATCAGAAATAGTCATAGAAAATCATTTCATTATTCTTTGGAAATAAAGCTACTACTTACACATACTCCCCCACTCCAAACACATACACCTCCCCCTTCTCTCTCTCACACACACACTCTCTCTCTCTCTCTCTCTCTCTCTGCATTTGCGTGTGTGTGTGTGTGTGTGTGTGTTCAGAAATTGCATTTACTATCCGAGGTTTATCACATCTATTTTTACGTAAAATTATTGGTTACTTGTGTCAGACAAAAAATCGGTCTGTATTTTAGGCGAGTAAGGAACTGGCATTGAGATATTTATACCATCCCACAGAACATTTAGCAGTTTCTGTGGAGTGAACTGAACGTTAACTGGGATTCGAAACTGAAACATATTGTTGCCATGAACCATTTTATGATTTGTTCGTCTACACTGAACGACGCCATATTTATTAGAGAACATTGTTAAAGACCCAGCTGTACCCCAAGACCAACTGGACTTGCTGAAACCTAAAGTTAGAGTTGAGCCGCTGGAATGTATAGCGTTCGTAATTTCATCAGAACTCAAGCTTGGAACAGGAACCGGAAGAAGAATAGCTAGAGCGTCAGGTTGGATTGCTTAGTGTTTTGTTCTGTTCTTCGAACTCAAATTCTAAGTGAGGGATAATGTGTTCCAGCCATATACAAGGGATCAATGTATTAAACTATTCCCCTTACAAGAAATGACAAGGGAGGAGACATCCAATAATCAGTCCTTTATACACAATATTTGAATAGAATACGGAACGGTCTCGGTTGCAGGATGAAGACTGACCTGGAGCAAAAACAACAGCAACTAAGTCTAAATTGAAGAATAAATTCGAATATTAGTTTTTGGATTGGGTTTAGTTTATGGATTCGATCCAAGTATGTTACTGTTACAAAATATTAGGGGACTTTATAGAGATGAGAGGTTAACCTGGGGGAAATTTGAACTCACAACTTAAAGTAACGAAGCCACGAGTAATGACTTAAACCTGACACTTTTTCCAACAGACCACACTCAAATGTGAAAATACATTAATTAGTGAAAATATTATTGGAGTCTTTTAATTAGTTAAACAAGAAGAATAAAACATAACTTATGTAATTACACAAAATATTACCAATATTAAGTAATTATATGATTATGTAAATAATTAATTATGCCTATTGAATTGATTAGAAATATATTTCATTTAGCTGTACAATAAATACAAAAATTAGTGAATGCTGTTTAACCTCAGGTTCGCCGTGATCAAACAGACCTATAATCAAAGACATTCCGTGTAGTTCAGAGTTACGCGGCATACCTATGGTGATGCCCTGTAGTTCTGAGTCACATGATGTAGCTATGTTGTATTTTATGAAAGAGTATATTGGTTTGAGAATGAAACGCCCACAATTTCACTATTTCAAAATTTGTCTAAAAATGTATGACCTGAATGAATAGGAACCCTTGACCTTACTATTTACAGATCTACAATTTTACAATTTATCATCCGCTTTTAGTTTAGCTTGAATTTCAAAAGTCAACCAGTACGCGCTCCTCGGTCATTACGAGAAAATACACAATTGTTCTCTTTCTTTTCGCCTCCGCTTCTCATCTGCTTTTCCTAACTTGAGAACTTCCCTCTCGAGACTTAAGTATATATTCTAAGATACAGATCACCTGTACAGCGTTTGGTATCCAGTCTGAGTATCGATAACATGAAATTCGAATAACTGAATCTGAGTATCAACTGTTACAATTGTAATAAAAAAAAAAGAAATACACCATCCCTTTGGTATTGAGTGCTATTTCACCCTTCCTGCCTACACTTACGTACTACCCCCCATATATATATATATATATATATATATATATATATATATATATATATATATATATATATATATATATCAGGTCATCCTATAAGTTCTGTCCGATTTTACCTTTTTTAAAATTGAATGAAATTTAATAGTATTTTAGAATGTCTAATGAAATTTAAAATTATCGTTATGCATTTGTGTACATTTAAACTAATTAAATATTATTTTACATAATAATGGAATTAAAATTTCTTTGATTAAAACCCTTTCTAACATGGAAGTATGCAAAGAGCATTTAAGGCACATAATGCTTTATGAGTACAAAAAAGGAAACTCTGCAGCCGAAGCGACTCAAAACATACACTCAGTTTATGGGAAAGAATGCTTGAATGAAAGAACTTGCAGAAGATGGTTTGCAAACTTCAGAAGTGGAGATTTCAGCCTTGAAGATGAAGATCGAACAGAACGTCCAGTTGAGTTCGATGATAAGCTCCTTGAAGCATTACTTGAAGAAAATCCTGCATTATCAGTTGAAGAATTGGCAATAAAGCTTAGTTCAAACCATACAACTGTTCATCGTCATCTTCAACAACTTGGAAAGTTTCCTAAACTTGGAAAATGGGTGTCTCGTGAATTGTCCGAAAGCAATCGCAAATCCCGAGTTGACATCTGCTCTTCTCTCCATTCTCGCGAACTTATTTTACCATTTTTGGATAGACTTGTGACTGGTGACGAAAAATGGATCTTCTATCGAAATGTTAAACGTCGTAAACAGTGGCTTGGTAAAAGGGAAAAAGCTCAACCACAACCGAGAAGGGAACTCCATGGGAAAAAGGTTCTTCTCTCTATCTGGTGGGATTACAAAGTAATTCACTTTGAATTGTTACCACCTAATGCAACAATCAATGCTCAAGTCTACTGTCAGCAATTAGAGCGTCTGAACCAAGTGTGTGTGTGTGTGTGTGTGTGTGTGTGTGTGTGTGTGTGTGTGTGTGTGTGTGTGTGTTCAGCCATCTCATCTCTTTACGTTGTTTTGTAAAATAGTGTCTGTGAATTATATTTAAATAATTACGATTAATTTTTGACTAAAATAACCGCAAACTTGCGAGCGAACGAGTCTAAATAAAGTTTTGAATATAATTAATACAAGTTTAATTTTCGAAAGAACATTAAAATGTATTTTCTTGTTTTGTTTCATATTGTATTTTGTTATTTTGTTTTATATTTCTATGTTTGAAAATACCGTAGCTTATAAATAAATCATCTCATACGTTTACGTAGTGGGTGGGATAAAGTACAAACAAAAGAAAGTTGAAAAATTGAAAAGAAAATTTGAATATAAAAAAAAAGAAGGGAGGAGACAAGTAAAAGTCTGTCGAGTCGAAATGTCAAAATGGCGGGTGTCGAACGAGACGGCAAACAGTTTCTGGACACACGGTTTATTAAAAATGAATTTTAATTAAATCTGTCGCGCAAAGTTTATTTTAGAAATTTATGAACAACAACAACAATTTACAATGAAATCCATTACGATGATGATGATGATAAGGATAATGAATTAAATGTATGTTTTTCAAAAATGTAAACAAACAGCTTGTAAATGGAAGCTGTTGGAACCGATCTGAAGTTAGAGAGAGAGAATAGTGATGCAAACGTAATCGTCATCGTTGTTTGTGATGTTATTATCATTATTATTATTATTATTATTATTTGTAGACAATCTGTAGACTCATCAGTTGGTTAGAGTGTGAGGAAATAATTAAATGCTGGCTCAACATGTCCACATTATTATTAACCTCACCGGAAGGATGTTGCTATAATTCTACTCTGTTTTCGTAAAAGAATAGGTCGCCGCCTGTTAAGAGAGCTGGAGCCTGGTTCGCTATGATAAGTCTATTAGCAAACTTCCGTGACAACTTCGAGCAGGGAATTACTTTCGTCTAACTTCTATTGTCGAGGGTACTTGTCTTGAGCGGGGTCAATGCTTGATTGTTAAATTCTTTCTCTAATGGTTTATTTCAATTTAATGCATATATGTGTGAGCTAACACACACACACACACACATATATATAGACGTAGACACATGTACATATACATACACATACATGAATGCATGTAAGTGTGCAATTATATATATATGTCTATATATATGCATACATACATATAATACCTAAAATCTACATATACATACACACACGCGCGCATGTATTTACATATATATGCATACATACTCTTATGCGTGCTTATATTCTGCATAACTGAATAAAGTACTTACGTACAAAAGTATACGCACGAATGCTTACATACATACATACATACATACATACATACATACATGCATATATGCAAAGGTACAGGTTTGAGTCCATGTGTTAGGCATACGTATAGATATGCGTATATATGAATAATAACACACGCAAATTCAAACACAGGCACACACACACACACACACACACACACACACACATGTACATATATATCTGAAAATAATATTTGAACATCGACGAAAGATTATATAGTTTGGATCCGCCATGTCAAAGACAAGTTTACTAAATATAAACAGAGAAATAGCACCGTTTGAAAAGACAATTTCTGCTCTCATGGCACCAACAACGAAAACCAAGAACTGTGTTGTTTACTTTCTTGATATACTCCAGTATAGCCTTAAGAATTGACTCACGTAACACGGGCAAGGATGTACTCTCGCTTGGAATGACTACCTCCCAAATCCATGAGTATCTCATCTCATGGTCACTGCAGACAAATATCTTACTCGATGGCAAACTTATTTACAATTCTTGAGTGTTTGTTTTGATATTTTATTCTTTTAAACATAGGAGGTGGAAACGTTATTTTCTACGTAACACCACCCAGTAGAAATTGAAACAACAAATTCCTGATTGCTGTCTTCGTTTGTTTATCACAGGGGCAAATTCACTGTATCAGCTGACAACTACACTAAAGGTTAATTAAATTTATTAGGTGTATATTAATGACTGTAAAATACAACATTGAAGCAACTATTAATTAAATGAGAAATCTAATAGTAATTAGAAAGGTGGTAGTAGTAGTAGTAGTAGTAGTAGTAGTAGTAGTAGTAGTAGTAGTAGTAGTAGTAGCAGACAACACCACTAGCACCACCACCACCACCAACAACACCACCAAGACCAACACCAGCACTACCAACACCACCAGCACCACCACCACCACCGCAACTATAACAATAATAATAATTATAGATAAATAAATACAAAAGATAAAACGAGCGAGAAGTTAGTGAGGCTATCTTTGAAAGCTGAAAGACAGTTTCAACGAGTTAATAACAGCTGTTTCAATTTTTATTTTGTCCTTTATTTGTTAACAAACCACTCAGTTTGATTAAAAACAGCGTTGACTCCATTGTTGAGCATGATATAATAGCAAGGGAGGAGCAGGAGGACCAAGAGGAGCAGGGGGAGTAGAGAGATTAACTGCGAGCCTCGCTGTAATGGCGTTTTGTAAGACGAGAGTAAATCAGCTTAAATGATGAACATTGAATAAGTTTATTGATGTAAACAAACCGTTTGCTGGACGAAGAATAGATCCTAACTTGAACAATGGAACTGATTAGATGCTTTGTACAATAAAAGACACGAAAAGACGATAAACTACAAAATATAGTTTTCTTACAATTGTCTTCTGGTTTATTTTTTATGTCTGTGTTTTTTGTTTTCCTTTCAATTTCTTTTCTCTAATATTCCCATCAATTCTATCCAATTGGTTTTAGCAGAAAATATAAATAATTTCGCTTCATTGCCTCCAAAACATGTTTTTTGTTTAGTTCATAATTAAAAGATTAACGAAATGAAGCTGTAACACGTGTGGGATGTTTTATAAATCAGTTGTCCTAACGTTTGTATTGATATATGTGTGTCTGTGTATCACACTTGTTAACGCATATGATATTATAACATTACTTGTGTGTGAGTTGTATGTGTGTGTGTGAGTGTATGTATGTATGTATGTATGTATGTATATATCACTTCTTTCTTTCACGTAATTACTCACCCGTTTCTAACTACAATGAATTTCGATGGCTCTTTCTTCTAATCATCTTCAAAATGCCACTTGTATACACGCACACACACACACACACACACACACACATAATGTGTGTGTGTGTGTGTGCATACAGACAAATATGTTGACAGAAACGCTTATAGACAGATATATAAGAAGGTGCGTCGACAAGAATGACACACAATATCCAAAAATACGGTTATTTGGTTAAGAAAGTTTTGCCATTACGTAGCTTCGACATCTTGTTTGAATGTCTTCAAACACAGCCACTGGGAGAATAAAGTTTTGTGACAGAAACTAATAGTAGTAGTAGTGGTGGTGGTGGTGGTAATGGTGGTGGTGGTGGTGGTGGTGGTGGTGGTGGTGGTGGTGGTATGTGGTCTTGTGCTTTAACAGTGAGTCGCTGCCTCCACTATTCGTTGGTGATTCCCTGCGACTCCTAGCAGATGACGCTTTTTCACCACTCACGTGACACCAACCCTCCAACCCATGGGGCATGTTTTTTGGGGGTAGTCGTTGCTGGTGAAGGTTTTACGAGGTCGGAGTGCAAATCCTGCCTCAACTTCCTTTAGTCATCTTTTACGACACGCAGCGGAAACCTTGGATCTTTTCTTTAACCTGCCGGTGTCCACACAGAAACTGGTAGGTAGAAACTGCGTGGGAGCCTGTTGGGCCGGGGCAGAGGCAAGGTGGGATGGGGTAGGGGCGGACGAGGTGGAGGCTGTCTCTGTTCTTGGAAAGTGAACTTAATCTAACAGCTGGTCCTTGGTTAACTTTAGCAGTGTCCGTCTCTGTTATATCTGGAGCAGATTAATTCCTTCCCTTGACCCTTCTACCACAAATGGTCATAGTTACTGCCCTTCCGCTTTTCATTAAATCACTTTATCACAAAATCCAGTTTGGCCAATCAAGAAAACAATTTTTAAAAACACGAAACTTTTAAGCTGGGTTATAGTCACAAAAGATGAGGTTAATAAAAGGTAACTTATCTGAGTTAGATACACAGAAGGTGAGATCAATTAAAGGTAAATATGGAGGAGTTTTGTTGCTCGAGTTTTATCTTCTGATTCCAATTTGCAGATTAAATCATCAAAAACCTAAGATCAAGACAAAGCATCGGTAGAATTAGAAACTGTAACTCTGACATTAACAGGAACAACAATCGAAGCAAGTTCACAGTGGAGTCCCTACAATGTAATCCTTGATGTAGTAGCCAAATATCCCTCAAATATCCCATGGACGTATTGAATACCATGGGCCAACACAATATTTGCTGACTTATACCTGAGGCATGTCTTTCACTCAATTGTGAGTTTGAACTCAAATTTAACATCCGTTTTTTGCCCTCCACTTCGTATTTCAGTAAAATACCCTCTCCCTGTTTTAGTAACTCCCCTCTAATATATTCCATTTGCACGTCCTTTTATTACTCTTTTACTTGTTTCAGTCATTTGACTGCGGCCATGCTGGAGCACCGCCTTTGGTCGAACTAATCGATCTCAGGACTTATTCTTTGACATGTGAGTTGGTTGTTTTGGAGAAGAACCCTTGGAGAGTTGCATCTTTTTTTTTTTTCATTCCTGGTTTGAGTCGTTTTACTTCCTTCATTGATAGAGAGGCATGGACATCACATAATCTCATTTCTCTTATTTAATAAATCATCCCAAACCTTGTACAGCGATAAGAAATGAATTTTCTGGAGTTGGACGTTTGTAAATTTTGATCCAAATTTGACAGTAAATTGAGGAGAATGAAGAATGGTTACAATCGGCTTTGCCGGTGCTTTAAATGGTATTAAAAGAAAGGTAATATTACACACACACACATACACATACACACTCACTCATTTTCTCTTTAGATGTATGTGTGTGCGCGCACTGAAATAGATAGCAATGTGACGGGTGAGGTGAAGAATTAAGAAGAGTTCGGATTATTTTTATATTCTCATGTCTTACACAATTGACTGAAAGAAAGTGGAAGAAAGAAAGAAGAGGAGTGCAAACCAGGTGACACTTTCGCTAATTTGGTAAATTCTTCTCTTTTAATTTGTTCCTGAAGACCAATTGCTTCAAATTGAATAGTAACAGTCTAATCTATTAAGAGTAGAAGGTGTGACTCGGGGAGGAGGGGATAGCTGGAATAGACAAAAGAAAAAAAAAAGGAGGGGCGTTGAAGCGAAAGAAATGAAGAGAAAAATGCCGAGAGAATATGGTGATGGCATATGTTTTGGTTAATCTTTTTAGAATCAATAAAACTAAAAGTGGAATTCCTTTCGTCGACGCTGAAAAGTCACATCAAGACGGTTTCCCATTTCGCTGTAATTAGAGGTGAGCGAATTAAATTCTCACAGCAACAGTATCGATCTGTGGTTTAGTGAACGAGGAAGTCTATATCGATAATAACAGGACAGCTGAGCTGAGACGCAAAGAACTAAAAGAATAAAACCAGAGAACGGTTCCAACGGCCAAGTGTCGTTTTGTTGTTGTTGTTATTGTTGTTGTTGTGGTGGTGGTGGTGGTGGTGGTGGTGACTGCTGTGAGGGTAATAATTGAGAAAGGAACTTAATTGAAAATATACCAACATTTACAAGAAGAAACAGAAGAAGAAGAAGAAGAAGAAGAAGAAGAAGAAGAAGAGGAAGAGGAGGAGGAGGAGGAGGAGGAGGAGGAGGAGGAGGAGGAGGAGGAGGAGGAGGAGGAGGAGGTTAAATGTAAAATTTCAAAAAGATAAAAACAAATAAAACCATTGTTAAAATGGAAGGATTTGTAAATCGTTTTAAGCGGTCTGGATGAAATAGAAAATAAATGGCCGTGCTAGCGCGAATTTAAGATGAAAAAAACCCCCAAAAATTGAACGAGAAGAACGAGATTTGAATGATAGAGATGAAAGAAGCAGAGACAAGGCGAAATAAAACATCATTCGGTTGGAAAAAGTCGGAATATGAAAGAATTGCTTTGAATTTCTCGAAGCCCATTAGTATATTAGCTACGAAATAGCAGGCATTATACATATATATATATATATATATGTGTATATATATGTGTGTGTATATATATATGTATATATAGCAAGCATATATTTGTTGTCGGGCCACAAGTGACACGGATTGAAGCGGAATGATGGAGAAAAAATGGTTCATATTTACATAAATGTCTTTTATTCAGATTTTCATCAGATTTTCTCTGATAATAATCCCGTCCTTGTCATTCGATTACAAACCGTTACAAATGAAATCTCGTCTGCTATTTATTTCATGCACTTTCCAAATTGTTTACCTCATTTTTTATTTTTTTATTTACTTACTTCTGCATGTGTGTATATATGTCTATGCATGTATATATGCATGTATATGTATGTATGCATAAACATATGCATGTAAATGTATATGTACACTCACGCACACACACTCTATTACTTTATGTGTGTATATGTACGTGTGTGCACATTTTCATGCATGTGTGGAGTAATATGATTCTAAATCACATTATATATATGGAGATATGTCTATTGGTATGTATGTACATATATATGTGTCTTCGTGTATGTATGTATGTATGTATGTATGTATGTATGTATATATATATATATATATATATATATATATATATATATATATATATATATATATATATATATATATATATATATATATATACGGTGGCATGTATGTCTGTAGTGGTATAGACGTAACTATTTCAGTATGTATTAATCCATGCCTGTCGAGCTATGCTTGAATCTATCGAGATGATATCAAAATGGTTTGACATGTAGTTTTATTTAATACATTACCAAAAGATAGCAGAGTTAAAATATATTGTGTACTTATAGATATTTTATTGATCGGGAGACAGTCGCCATTTTTGCCTGCTTTTATACGTGATAAATAACAATGTTTTAATTAGAAATGAGTGCACACCTATTGTAAGGAATGTGTTTTGTTTCAATTCTCAACTACAGCAATTTCAATTCCTATATATATATATATATATATATATATATATATATATATATATATATATATATATATATATATATATATATATTAGGAACAGTTCCAGTTGTGTAATGAGGCCAGCAATTTTCTTTACTTGGGGAGGGGTTGTATCCTAATAATAGGCTATATTAGGTGGTACTGATTGTAGGAAGATATTGAGATAGTTTATCAGATTTGTAGGTTCAAACCTTGTCCAGGTTGATCCTGTTCCATTTCGAACCCGGTGGGAAGTATTAGATCCACATCTCTACAAAAGGCCATTCATGCAGACATGTCTGAAAGCTAGAGACAGAAAGTTAAACGATAACGTAGTTCCAATTTTGGTTAGAATGAGAGAGAGAGAGAGAGAGAGAGAGAGAGAGAGAGAGAGAGAGAGAGAAAGAGAGAAGGTATACACGGAAAAGTTTGGTAGGATTTGGTTAGGCGTGAACTGTTTCGGATTGTGTAAGATTGGACTGTTTTGGAATAAAACTTGTTTCATTACAATAGGCCAGTTATGCAGTATTTGTCCGGAGATAGCATCTCTTGTAGATGTGCTGTGTTAAAAGCACAATAAATATCAGAGGAGGCCAAATCGCTCCAGTAGCAGCAACCAAGAACACTGCATGCATTTCGGCTCATTTTGGCGGAGAGGAGCTTTTTCATTCACGTGTTGTCGCAGCCAGCCATTGGTTGCAAATAAGTAAATAATATTGGCGTATATGTGTGTGTGTGTGTGCGTGTGCGTGTGTGTGTATATGTGTGTGCGTGTGTGTGTTATTTGACAGAAGCAACTGAGCGACCCAAAGGCAGAGATCGTCGTATGTTAGCACTTATCAAATCAAGGGCCTATAAATTTATATTCTGACATTTCCCTAGATAGGTTTGGAACAATTTATAAAAACAATTACAACGTCATATATATATATATATATATATATATATATATATATAGTCAATTCAGATAAACGAATTAAAGAAACGAAAGAAAAATCGAATAAAAACGAACGTGAGGGCGTGCACAAGAAATATATTAGTTTCACGCGCGGTGACAGGAGAGAGTTTGACGTTTCGAGCATAGCTCTTCGTCGGAAAGGAGGAAGGGAAAAGTCCAAAGAAGGAAAAGATATCGCCGACGGTACGCGTGTAGTTGCAAGCTATATATATATATATATATATATATATATATATATTGTTCCTTTATTTGTTTCAGTCATTTGACTGCGGCCATGCTGGAGCACCGCCTTTTGTCGAACACATCGACCCCAGGGCTTATTCTGTGTAAGCCTGGCGCTTATCCTATCAGACTCCTTGACGAACCACTAAGTTACGGGGACGTAAACACACCATTTAAGTCACTGTCGCTCCCCATGTGACTCTGATAAAATGGTAAAATCTAAGTTGGTCAATAGCTTCGCTCACAGTTCAGTCTCCGAGCAATCTTCGAACTAACGACCTCTGTCAGTTCTCGTTGAATGATATGGTGTTGTTGTTGTTGTTGTTGGTGGTGGTGGTGGTGTTGGTGGTGGGTGACTTAATCCTTAACAACCCTAATCCAATGTCCTGTTGTAATTCTTTCTCTTCCAATTTCTCATTTCACTGAATTAAGAAATTCTTAAGGAATGACACAATGCCATCTTCTTCTTGTTACTCTTGTTGTTGCTGCTGCTGCTGATGCTACTGCTGTTGCTGGTGGTGGTGGTGGTGGTGGGGGGGGTGCTGCTGCTGCTGTTGTTGCTGTTGCTGCTGCTGCTGCTGCTGCTGCTGCTGGTGTGGTTGATAACATCTCTTTCAATTACAAGTGAAAACAGATTAAACTTCCAAATGTCCTTCTAAATGTCATGAACACCACAACATCCAGTTCTCTCAATCCTTCTCTCTCCTCTTTCCCTTCTCTCTGCGCTCTTCCCCCACTCTCTTTCTCTCTCTCTCTCTCTCTCTGCCTCTCTCTCTCTTTCTCCAATAACTTCAAACTATTCCCTGAATTTTTTGGATTATTTCATTATTTCGAAACCGTTTCTTCTCCCCAAAATGTAACCCTCAAAGTTTCCAAACCCCTCAGAATTGTCGAGCGATAAAATTATCAGATTTGTGACTACAAGGGTTTCGGTTTCTAATTCGTGTCATTCCGCCTAGTCAGGGGCCGTTAACTACCCCCCACCCCTTGGTTTACGGAAGAACAAAAAAGGCAAAGTAAAGTTTAGGTTTTACAATATGAAGTGTTGAACTAATTGCACTGTGGAATACGATTTTTGTCCTCGCTTACCCCTAGAAAGTATAAAAAATGGTTAATGTTTCTCTCAAACTTCTGTCACGTTTATTTAAACCCCAAAGAATCCCTCGCAACACATGTCTATGATGCTCCCCCACTACTCCTACTCATCATCGGGATGCACTAAGGGACATGTCAGCCACTAAGGGACCTGCTCAAGTGGTTAAGGTCAAGTAACTGGCATGCAAATCTGTAGTATTAAGTAGAATATTTGCTATAACGATATTTCTGCTTCAGTAACTCAGTGCTGAATCTGTGTGAAATGTAATGGAAAATAGGTCAGTTTCAAAACATTGATGTCCAGATGACAAAAGCAACGTTTGAAGGGAATAGTAGTGATTTCCTTTGATTTCTAGACAGAAGCAAATCGGAAATAACACTTACAGACCAAAGACAAAAGAAAACATTAAAATTTTATTACACAGTGTTATTATTATTTTTTTTCCATGTAAAAAAAAAAGGGGGGGTCCCCTCCCTTCCAGAATATATACATCGGTCTGTGACAATACCTCGTGGGTGGGAGCCATGCGTACGCTAGACGTGTAACAGTTCAGTGGAGAGTAAGATGGCCACCCTCTAAGACTGCGCTTTCGCCGATAATCTTTTGTTCGGCTTTATTTCCTGGTCAGCGTTCAGCAACCAATTAAACAATTAGCAAAGTGTTTCATTGATTACAATTAGATTAATTAATATTTTTTTAATTAATCATACATTCGTTGTAAGTTTTATGTATGGTGAGGAGAAGGGGAAAGAGGAGAAGAAGAAGAAGAAGAAGAAGAAGAAGAAGAAGAAGAAGAAGAAGAATAAGAAGAAGAAGAAGAAGAAGAAGAAGAAGAAGAAGACGTCGACGAGGAGGAAGAGACGGAAGAGGAGGAGAAGGAAGAGGAGGACGACGAGAAAGAGGAGGAGGACGAGGAAGACGAGAAAGAGGAGGACTAGAAAGAGGACGAGGTGGAAAAGGAAAAGGAGGAAAACGAAGAGAAGGAAGCGGATGAAGAGGACGAGGAGAAAGAAGTGGAGAAAAGAGAGGAAAAGTGGAAGAAGAAAAGGAGGAAGAGGAGAAGGAAAGGGAGGAGGAAGAAAAGGAGGAAGACGTGGAAGACGAGGAGAAGGAAGGAGAGGAAGAAGAAGTGGAGGAAGAAGAAGTGGAGGAAGAAGAAGTGGAGGAAGAAGAAGTGGAGGAAGAGAAGGAAAAAAGGAGGAAGAAGAGGAGGAAGAAAGGGAGGAAGAAGAAGAAGAAGAAGAAGAAGAAGAAGAAGAAGAAGAAGAAGAAGAAGAAGGGTTTCTCGAGTGAGTTCGTTGAATTGTACAGTGTTACAACTGCTGCCTGAAGAACTTGCAGATCTCTCTCTCTCTCTCTCTCTCTCTCTCTCTCTCTCTCTCTCTCTCTCTCTCTCTCTCTCTCTCTCTCTCTTTCTCCTTCTCTCTCATTCTCCTTCTCTCTCTTTCTCTCTCCCCCTCTCTCTCCCCCTCTCTCTCCCCCCCTCTCTCTCTCTGTTATCAATATTCATTGATCACCAAAATAAGAACAAATAAATCAAAAATCAAATTTTAGAGTCGATGGATTATAGATTCGTTTGTATCGAGACGGCCATTTAGTACTTTGTTCATTAGTAATTGAAATACCGGAAATTAACGCACAGCCGGTAGCCATGTTTTTCATCGACCGGAAATAGAGCAGTGTCGGCGGAACAAAAGTAGATTCTGAGAAAATCGGTTCCATTGGGGAAGTTGACCATTAACTAAACACCAAGTTATCAAAATTAATTAAGCTCGGTAAAGAAATATCATATTAGCTAAATTACGTTTCTATATCAAGATACACATATTGTACTGGGTAAAATGATGCTCAATTGTTTACTTACTGCCCTACGTCTTCAGCTAGTTGGCTGGTTGGCTGGTTGGCTGGCTGGCTAGCTGGCTGGCTGGCTGGCTGCCTGGCTGGCTGGCTGGTTGGATGGATGGATGGTTGGATGGATGGATGGATGGATGGATGGATAGGTGTTTACTTGAATGGGTAGATGGATGGTTGGTTTGTACATCCAGGCAAGAGGGATCACAGCAGAGATCAGATATGACACAGCAAAGAGTACTTTAATAAAGAAACAATATCAATAACACTACTACTACTACTTCTACTACTACTACTTCTACTACTACTACTACTACTACTACTACTACTACTACTACTACTACTAATAATAATAATAATAATAATAATAATAATAATAATAATAATAATAATAACAAGAAGAAGAAGAAAAAGAAGGAGAAGAAGAAGAAGAGGAGGAGGAGGAGGAGGAGGAGGAGGAAGAGGAAAAAAGAGAAGAAATAAATTCAATGCAAGTGTGTGCATACTTGTGTGTATGCACACTTATACACACGTATATATACATGCGCATACATACATATGTGTATACACACACATGTATATGCGTATACGTATACATATATACCTAATGTACACATATACGTATATATATATATATATATATATATATATATATATATATATATATATATATATATATATATACATACATTTACATATATATATACATACATATATACATATATACATACGTAATACATACATACATACATACATATTTATACATACACAGGTATAGACCTAAGTTCTTGTCTATATATAGCTTCTCACATCTCTATAGTTCTGGATCCTTTTTCTCTCTCCCCCTCCTCTCTCTTTCCCCTCCCCTCCTCCCTCTCTTGCTCTCTTTCCCTTTGTAACATAGTTGCGCTCAAATACAGAGCACAATCTTTTCGTCTTAGTTTAATCTACCACTGAACGCACTCACAGATTCAACCACATCACACATATACAATCATACGCACAGATAGACACATACATGCGTGCATGCATACATCGATACATACATACATACATATAGACAGATAGATAGATAGACAGATAGATAGATAGATACATACATACATACATACACACATACACACATACACACATACACACATTGTTTAAAACGGGCAAACGAGCAAAAGAAAGGTACTCAATACATAGCATACAGTATAACTACATTTATTTCGCAGATGCATACCATGCAGCAAAGACGCGCATCGAGTTAACAGTCAGTGCCTTTAAAACTAAATACATATAACACACTCATTCGTTTAGGTATAGAAACATGTTTGACAGTTTTCTGCTCTTCTTAAGGTTATATAATGTTTACTGGGATATGTCACTTTCTTGGGATGGGGCTACTACAACTACTGTGTTGATTGTGTATATATATATATATATATATATATACATATATATATATATATATATATATATATATATATAATATATTCTTTTATTCTTCTACTTTTTTTACTTGTTTCAGTCAATTGACTATGGTCATGCTGGAGTACCACCTTTTAGTGGAAGAAATCGACCCCTGGACTTATTTTTTGTATCGGTATATTTTGCCGTACCGCTAATGTACGGGGACTAAACCTACCAACATCGGTTGTCAAGCGACGGTGGGGTGACAAATACAGGCACAAATATATACATATCTATATATAACAACAAACAAGATGAGGATAAATATCCGTCAATTGTAAATAACGTAAATAATGTAAATATATATATATATATATATATATATATATATATATATATATATATATATATATATATATATATATATATATATATATATATACATATATATATATATATATATATATATATATATATATATATATATATATATATATATATATATATATCAGATATTTCAGCTCACTCTTAACCAAACAGATCTAATGTTCGAACGCATGTCAGTCTACATTTGAAACTGGGGCTTATGAGAAAGGCGAAAGGTGTGAATACCCCAATGTTTCGTTCCGTCTAAAATACGACACCTTCGAATCAGTTATTTAAATTTACTTACATCAGACAACTTTTTAAATAGATCCATCGACGGGATCTTAATGGATCTTGTAATTGATTTTAATATAAATATCAATTATTGGTAATGGATCAAATAATTGGTTTCCATTGCAATTACAAATTTGGTAATTAATTTTTATGGATTCAACTAAGTTTTTATCATTTTTGCCAGTTAAGTTGAATGAATAATTTCAGACTATTCTTTCTGTTGAAGACTCTAGATTTGTAAAAAAAAAATTAAAAAATAGCACCACAGATCGAACTCAGTATACAACAGGTAATTGTTGATCGATTCCCAAATAACGAAAGATAAAATTGACGCTGGTGGAATTCGAACGTGTTCCTTGGACTCCTCTAGAACTAAAAAATCTTCGTCGCGTTTTACATTCAGAAGACGAGAAAACAGAATTTACCATTTAATGGTAATTCTCATTTATAGGACCATCTTCTTTAATATGTAATAAACCAACTACTTAATACGCATGCGTCGGAAATCCGAAAATTGCTTCTTTTCCATAGTGAATACCAATGAAATAAATATAAAGTGCAAACATCTGGTTCCTGCAGCGTGCATCTATTGTCTGCAAGTGTGCAATATTTGTTGTTCCAGTAACAGGGATGTCTCACAATACCAGTTCGCCATCGTGTGAATATGTGATACTTTATTCACATCACATTTCCTTCTACCAACACACTTTAATACGTTAATTAACACACACAGATATCATTTGGCACGTTTCCTATCGCCTGCTATTTTAATTATATTGCCTAACATCTCCACAATTACACGGATATTTATGTCACGGTTTTAGTATCCTCCATATCTCATTGACACACACTTTGATATCCTTTACATTAAGTACGATTTAAGTATAAGCTTAATATATCTAATATTCCAGAGGGTATCAATTCTTCTTCTGCATCATGTAATAGAGTCAGCGATTCCCATATGCACACAGCAATACATATACTTCAATACACACGCACAATCACTCACTACGCCATCCCAAACATGCCCTCCTATTCAGATACAGAGATCACGTGACCCAAATGTCTCGGCTTCATTTCTCACTTCTCTAATCGGAGACTTCAACCTCTTTCAAGGCACCAGATCGTGTCCGAATTGCGGGATATGTCGGTGGTCTTTCCAGTTGAATGTTTGGAGTATCACGGATTCCCCGTCAACGGAGTAACCCTATTTAGATGTTGTGTTGGCCATGTGGATTGTCTGATGGATTAAACGATGTTGCCCTACAAAAGAGGCGACTCACTTCAATCTCTTATAGACAACGAAAACAAAAGGGCAACAGAAAAATAAAATTTGATTGAAAATGGCGGAGAAACGATCAGGAAACTATGAAGGTGTAAGGATCCGGTTGACCGTGATGTATCACATGTGGAGAGCCTATACCGCACATGTGGTACAGCTGCTGCTGCTGCTACTACTACTACTACTACTACTACTACTACTACTACTACTACTACTACTACTACTATTGTACAGCTACTATAACAGTCAGATAGTGTCGGTAAACACTTCACGTTCAGCATATTATGGATTGTCTGCAGTAAAGTTTGGGTGGTCACGTAGTTAATGTCACATGACATCATCATCATCATTACCATCATTGTCGTAATACTTAGTGGTGGTGGGGTTTCTATACCTAAACGTGGTCGTGTTACAGCAGCGGCTGTGTGGAGAGTGAGAGGGAAGGTAAGAGGAGAGCGTCGCTGTTGTGGTGGGTAATGAAGGGTGGCGGTGTGAGTAGAGGAGAGTTAAGGAGGATAGCAGTGTGGCAGCTGGGTGGGTGGAGGGCGAAGATGGGGCGTGGATGTGGAGTGTGTGAGGGAGCAGCAGGTGCAGTGGGGCGGGGCTGGAGTAGTGATGGAGTGGTGACTGTCACCAATGGCAACAACAACACAAACAACTGCGAGCAAGAAATACTACTAATACTATTGCAACCACAACTGCTGCTGCTGCTACTGCTGCTGCTGCTGCTGCTCCTCCTCCTCCTCCTCCTCCTCCTACTACTACTACTACTAGACCTTTGAGGTTAAAGATTAAGATGTTTTTGTCAATGGTAAGTCAAGTGCCTGAGATTTTGGCTGAACTTCACAGACTTAAGACATGGCAGCACTCAGATGTGTGTGTGTGTGTGTGTGTGTGTGTGTGAATATAAGTACATACATATATATATATATATATATATATATATATATATATATCAGTTCGCGAGTGTACGCATATGCATATGCATTCATATACACAAACACTTACACGTGTGTGTGAGTGTGATTGTTTCTGTGCATGTGTATATGTGTATATGCATGAGAGTTTGAATGTGTGTGTGTGTGTGTGTGTGTGTGTGTGTGTGTGTGTGTGTGTACATAAGAAAGTTCTACAACTCAGTTCTGTACAACGTCCACAAGAATGCCGCGCCATTGTAGAGACGTCGTAGGAAGTTCTTGAAAGTCTGGCATTCAGTTTTAGTCTACAAGAAATAAGGAACAAGTGGAATGGTTGTCATTGTCAGCTCCATTCCACTTTCTCAAAGACTCGTGGAAACACTCTTTTGCAACATTCTGGCCTTGGGAAGGATAATAATTCTTTGAAGAATCTGAAATGGTGAAGAACCTTAGCTGTTTGGTGGAACTTTTTATCTCTCTCTCTCTCTCTCTATCTATCTATCTATCTATCTATCTATCTATCTATCTGTCTGTCTGCCTGTCTGCCTGTCTGTCTGTCTATCTATCTATTATTTTTATATACATACAATGTGTGTATACACACACACACACACACACACACACACACACACACACACACACACACACACATATATATATATATATATATATATATATATATATGTATATATATATATATGCATATATACACACATATTCATATGCACATTTATGCACATGTACACACACATGCGCACACACAGGCACACACACACGCGCATATATATATATATATATACTCTTTCCTTTCTAAACAATACACACATGTACACACATACATTCTAGACACATATGTATGTCAGTGTATGTGTGTATGTG
>NC_142946.1:2866159-2983659 GCF_046866305.1 Octopus bimaculoides
ATGCGAAGACAAACTTTTGTATGCGAACAACGAGAGAAACAAATGGAAAACAAGACAAGTAACATAAAGAACGACCTTTCTGCTCCTTATTTCGAGCATTGAAGACACACACACACACATAAACGCGACGGGCTTCTTTCAGTTTCCCTCTACCAAATCCACTCACAAGGCTTTGGTCGGTCCGAGGCTATAGCAGAAGACACGTGCCCATGGTGCCATGCAGTGGGACTGAACCTGGAACCATCTGGTTGGGAAGCAAGCTTCTTACTAGACAGCCATGCTTGGGCCTACATACATACATACATGCATACATACACACATATATATATATATATATATAAGTGTGTGTGTGTATATATATATATATATATATATATATATATACATACATACATACATGCATGAATGCCTGCATGTATGTATGTATGTATGTATGTATGTATGTATGTATGTATATGGGTGGTGAGCGCGTGTGTAGTGTGACGTGTCATGTGCTGCTGTTTTTTTTTTACATAGTTTTCGTCCCAGCCCTGATCTATGGATGATAAAAGGGCTGTTATGTCTAGCATATTGTATGAACCACGTAGAAGATGCCAGGGTCAGCGATCCATTGACCTAGTAAAGGTTTCACGCAGTGAGGTAAATATTGAGTCAGAGGTCGGAGGTCGGAGGTCGGAGGTCAGCCGTGCTCAATAAACAGCTTCTTCATTTTGTTGTTACTCAACAGTGAAGTGCGAAACTGTGGGAATCTGTGAAGGACAAGACACTGACCTCATGGGGGAAGAGATGGCGGTGGGGGACAATGTTAGTGGTGGTGGTAGTGGTGGTGGTGATGGTGGCAGCGTAGCGGGTATGAAGGGATGGCCATTGGTGGAAAGGTTTTTATCATAAGTGTATTGTATAAGGACTGACCTGTGGTTAAACTTCAACTATATTATTTATGTATTCATATCATCATTACCTCGCTTACACACACACAGAGACACAGACACACACACACACAAACACACACACACATATGCAAGCCCACAAACACACACAGACACATTATAGCAACTTTGACCTTCAACAGATCGATCAAACAGTAACACATGCGCGCACACACAAACGTACGCACACACACACACACACACGCACAGGTATACATATATACACATAAAAACTAACCCCTTCCTCTCCCCTACGCACAATGCATCCGCAACACTTTCACACAAATGTTTACATACACACATGCACGTACGTATATATTAATTATACACCCATACACACGTATGTATATAGATGCATTTATATGACTTTGTGTGTGTATGTGTGTGTGTGTGTGTGTGTGTGTGTGTGTGTGCGTGTCTGTCTGTCTGTCTGTTTGTCTGTCTGTGTGCGGGCGCGCTTCTCTTTGTTTCTGTATGTGTATTACATACACACGCACACACACACACACACACACATACACACGCACATACACATACAAAGACACATACAAAGACACGTATATATTACAGATGGAGAATCTTTGGAATGTCTTACAAGTCTTCACTGTGCCACTTATAGATTGGATTTGGAAAATCCGCGCCTGTCTGTCTGTCTGTCTGTATGTATGTATGTATGTATGTATGCATGCATGCATGCATGTATTATGTATTATGTATGTATGTATGTAGGTATGTATGTATGTATGTATGCATGCATGCATGCATATAAGAATGTATGTATACGACCAAAAGCTCGTTGAATGTTCTTGCCAAAACTTCTATGAAAATGAAATACTTACTTACTGACCAGACATTGGCATCGAAGATCGAGAATTGAAATGGGAGACAGTCATAGACATCAGCCTATTCTCTCACAATGACTCGGCATGGTTTGACAGAGGGGTGCAGTTTTTATACTCATACCGAAAAGTAGTTAAGTCAATTACATCGACCCCAGTGCGTAACTGGTACTTATGTAATCAACCCCGAAAGGATGAAAGGCAACGTCGACTTCGGCTGAATTTGAAATCAGAACATAAAAACGGATGAAATACCGTTAAGCATTTCATCCGGCGTGTCAACGATCCTGCCAACTCGCCGAATTCAGAAATATATTTAACATAAAAATCTCCATAATTTCATACTCCTGTAGTAACGCCTGCGCATGCGTAGAATTAATAAAGCAAGCGTTTCCCGCTCAATTCATTCTCTTTCACGCTGGCCAGCGATTGAGCATAGACGTGTGTTTAAAAGCTGTCCCTACATCTTTCGGTCTTATACTCGACAGCTCGTTATTCTCACCTCTAAAGATGTATAACTAAAGATATGTATGTTTTACCATCTAAATAAATATTGTTTAGGTTGTTTAGTCTGGAGTTCAGCGTTCCGTCTATTTCTTTAATTTTATAGTAGAAAGTCAGGTATACAATCTAAAGATGTATAACCCACTTTCTACTAAACTCCAAAAGTTAAGCTTCTTGGGTGAATGTGAATAGAGCAGGCATCCTCTTTATAGTGGCCTTCTCTGCTGACCGACTGAGTTGTGTTTCAGCTACAAGAAAGGTATCCATTCTACGAGAGATTTGGATTATTCTTCCATCATTTCCATCCCGTGTCTATCTTCTTCTAGATTATATTTAAACATAAATATTTTTGTGGGTAACATCTACATTTTAGAAAAAAACAACATGAACAGGGTTAACTTCGTCAAAACGACTTTCTAATTATGTCTCCTTTTAAGAAAATGCATTTCTGATCTGTATATTCTTCTCAAGTCCAGCGTGGATGTTTTCTTTTGTAATTGCTAAGAATAGTTCTCACTTTTGTAGGTCATACTGCTTGTCAGTCTCACATCTTTCAAACATTTAATAATTTTTACCATTTCAATGTGACCCTATGACAATCTCTCCATCTCAAACCCCATCAAACCAGTCCTTTTATTTCTCTTCATTAGATCATTTATCATTTTCAAATATCGAACGCAGTACAAGCGTGTATCTCTTTAGCAGGCCGACACAGTGGAGAGAAGAAGACACGTAACCGAGAGATTTATATAATTTGACACTAATATCCCGCTTACAATCAACAAATGTGCTTCTGTTCGTAACAATATCCAATTTACTATTTACCGTCTTCACCTTTTCCCCACACTTCGATTTAAAGCTTAGAATTTCATTGATTTTCCCATCCAAACCAAATTCTTCCTGAATGATTGTGATTAAACCGTCAACGAAATGTTCAAAGTTGACATATTTCCACAAATATCTCCATTTACTCAACAACATTCTTCAACACTCTTCTGTCGATTTACAAAAGAGAAACAGATCTTCCTCTGACGAGGCCACAAGACGGCTTTTGATTCTTTATCTGCCGTTAGGTCATTGCCGAAAACTTTACCTTTGGGTAGCGGACGTTGGTGAGATATCATACTGACGGACTCGAGGTTACTGACACATACTAGCAATAAATAAAATGGAATGGTTCCATTTGCCATCAAACCATTATTGTAAACTGGATGCGAGCTTCAACCATCACTCAACAACGACTGTCATATTTCTGTATTGACCAGAGGCGGGAAAACTTTTTATTGTTGACGATGACAACATGGTGTAAAGTAACAAGGCAATATTCTTGTAATATTTTATTAAATATACACAAAAAAGGTGTCATTACAGTTATTGTGAAAACGTTATTGCCAATAGTAAAGAAAATAAAAATGCAAACAAACTTTTTAATAGCTTATTTTTTAAATAATTTAAGAAGATTAAAATAAATATTTTATTGTAGAATCACCAAAACGGTATTTCCTTATGTAAAATCCAGTCAACTACAAGACTCCACTTAAGAACTACAAAAGACAGCAGATTCGCCTTTCGTCGTCCAGTCTAACATTATTGACATTATGCGATGTCTTGTCATATTTTGTTGTGACCTGGGCATTTTGAAAACCTGCTAGGAATATTTTAACGTTTCATTTCAATATCTTTAGAAATCTTTCAAAATGTCGACTCCAGTAAATATGTAAAGACGAAATGGAGAAATAGCTTTATGTCAATCATTAATCAACGTTACATCACTCCCCACTCGACATTGCATCACTCACTACACAACAATGCATCACACATTACTCAACATGCGTACATGGGAACATAACTACACATGTACATATATAGACGCACGCAGACACAGATACTTACCTATTTATACACAGACATGTGTGTGTGTGTGTGTGTGTGCGTGTGCGTACATATATATATATATATATATATATATATATATATGCATACATATACATATATATGAATATATGTATATATGCATATATATATATATATATATATATATATATATATATATATATGCATGCATATATGCGAGTAAAAATAAATACAAAAAAGGTGGGGTTTTTTGTATGATTGTGTATAGAGGAATATATTATTTTGCTTAAAAGAGTTCCAACACTGTCTGTTTTTTATGTTTTATTTATATTCCTGCAGAACTAATGTGGGGTATAGAATATGGAATATACAATATATAATATGATATACAATATACAATATAAAATAAAATAAAATAAAAATGGATGGCACCATGAAAGAAAGTATTGAATGTAGATGAAATATTGAGTGTTCAATATAAAGGATCAAATATATAAATATATAAATATAAATATATATATATAAAGGCGACTCGAGTTTCAGGGCTATTTCCCTTCGTCATGGCCGGTATGACAGACTTTACTGTATATATACACAGACACACACACGCACACGCAGACATACACAAATACACACACACACACATACTATACAGTGTGTGGGATAAATTTGACAATTTCTTACGTTTCCTTTTTCCAAAGACAGCTTGATTTATTGGTCAAAGGCGTTGGAGAGCATTGAGATAAAAGACATAGTTGAGAAAATGCTTGGTGACACAGAGGACCAGAAGCCATCAGCATATTCGCTTGAAAGTTTGGCACAAGACGAGCAATTTCGAGGGAAGGGGCTAAGTCGATTGCATCGACCCCAGTGTATCACTGGTACTTGTTTCATCGATCTCAAAAGGATGAAAGGCAAAGTGGACCTCGACGAAGTTTGAACTCAGAACGTAAAGACAGACGAAATGCCGCTAAGCAATTCGCTCGGCGTGTTAACGACTCTGCCAGCTCACCGCCTTAAAGCTATCTAAATATTCTTTTCTACTCTAGACACACAAGGCCCGAAATTTGGGGGGAGGGAGCCAGTCAGTTATATCGACACCAGTACGCAACTGGTACTTAATTTATCGACCCCGAAAGGATGAAAGCCAAAGTCGACCACGCCAGAATTTGAACTCAGAACGTAAAGATAGACGAAATGCCGCTAAGCATTTTGGCCGGCGTGCAAACGATTCTGCCAGCTCGCCGCCTTAAAGCTATCTAAATATTGGAAAACAATTATCAGGCGCAGGAGTGGCTGTGTGGTAAGTAGCTTGCTTACCAACCACATGGTTCCGGGTTCATTCCCACTGCGTGGCACCTTGGGCAAGTGTCTTCTACTATAGCCTCGGGCCGACCAAAGCCTTGTGAGTAGATTTGGTTTGTCCCCCACCATCACTTGACAACCGACGTTGGTGTATTTACGTCCCCGTCACTTAGCGATTCGGCACAAAGATTCCGATAGAATAAGTACTAGGCTGACAAAGAATAAGTCCTGGAGTCGATTTGTTCGACTAAAGGCGGTGCTCCAGCATGGCCGCAGTCAAACTGACTGAAACAAATAAAAGAATAGAAAGAGAGAGACAAAGAGAAAGAGCGAGAGAGAGAGAGATACAGACACACACACACACAAATAAATACATATGCACACATGTACGTGATGCGAATGCATATATATGTACTACACATGAGCACACACACATCAATAGATAAACATAAATATAGATGTAGGTATGTACATATATGTATGGATATATGCATATATTTATATATATATATATATATATATATATATATATATATACTCGCGGTTTAATTAAACAATCTCTCAGTATGTATGCATGCCCGTATTGTACATATATATAAGTACGTATGCATATTTACGTGTGTATGTAGACACAAAAGACAAAGATAGGCAAAGAGAGAGAGAGAGAAAGAGCTGTAGAGAGTGAATAGAGAAAGGACTGAGTGGGAGAGAGAGAAAGAGAGAAGCACGTGTGAGTCTCGGTAGAGCGTGCGTAAGCAGAGTCGCACACACAGACACAAAGCACATGTTCACACACGCATTTCAAATGGTAAGCCTTACAAAGCACACACACCCCCACACCCCCACACGTAGACACACGCCCTCACAGACACTCACACACACACAAACACACACACACACGCGTGTAATCACGCATGTACACATGCACTCACAAATACACCCATTCGCGCGCGCACACACACACATACACACACACGCACGCACACGTACTCACATGTACATCTACACAACACACACTCAAGCACACACACGCACACATGTCCGCACATTCACTCACTCACACACACCTAAGCACACCCACGCATACACTCACAAATGTACACACCATAGGTACTCACAAACTCTCACTCATAAGCGCACGCACACACACACACACACACACACACATAAACCCGAACACTCGCCGTACACACGTATACACATACACGCAGAAGCACACACAAGTACACACGCACATACGTACACAAATACAAACATATATACACACACGTGTGTATACACACAAATTTTCTTAAGAGAGGCATGAACCTCACATACTCACATTCCTCCTTTTGGATCAAGATATCCAACAGGAAAAGCCGACACAACAGAGGAAAATTCTCTCAGACTTTAACAAAATCCTTTTATTTCTATAGCTAATAGAAAGAGATGAACGCCACTACATCCATTTTACTTCCCACACTGCGAAAGACATCCCAAAACGGCAGATCCACCAATTTTATTTTTGCAAATCTCAATGTGTCTATTTTAGTAACAAGAATCTGTTTCGACAGAAAACCATTTTCTGTCAAATTCTAGTTTTTATGGCAGACAATAATGAATGGGAGGTAACTCTTATTTACCTATCTCACCAGCCCCGACTTAGAACCAGAAATATTCCAGCCGTGGCCATCCTGTCTTTATATGCACAGGATCATATTCTGCTAGATGTTTTTTTTTTAATTTTAAAACACATTTGGATAGGAATTTAAGGGCATTTGGCTACTATTTCTAGACCTTTGATATTTTTCAGTTTCGTCGGCTTCTTTATATCCTGCTATCTCAACTTGCAATTAAAGGTAGTTGGAGAATAGCACAGAAAGTACAAAGACCCAGTATTCGGTAATGGTATTATGTAATTGTAGAGGAAAGAGAGGATGAGGAGGAGAAGGAAGAGGAGTTTCCAATCTTTATGAAGCATTAATCAAACGCCTTGTTATCCCTCAGGGGTCTTCTGTTTAAAAGGTCAAAGGTGAAAGGTCACTGATAATAATTCAGACGACCTTGAGTCAAATGAGTCACGGAAACAGTTCTTCCGTGGTTGCTAAATCTGCTAGAAATAGCAGCCAAATCATCCTCAAATTGTGCTCAACTACTTTAGAAACGGACACGTTGAATGATGTGACACTTGCTTTCCTCTACAGACAGAATATATATATATGGGATGGTCAGCGGCTGGAATGTCTTTGGTCATTGACTTGGCGGTTCAATGCTGATCTGGAGCCAAACAACAACAACAACAGCTTTGAATCAATAAATATCAATAACTCTTAACTGTATCGATAAAGAACCAATCCAGATTATAGAGCGTTAATCTGTTAATCCCAGCTCAATATTTTCGTCTCACGTGGAAGTCCATGTGGCGTTTCTATTAAACACACGTTGTTGTTTAGATCAAGGTTGGTCCTGGCCCAGCACCCTACTATCAAAGGCGTCTCAGCCGTGACCACCCCATCATCTAGTTTATATATTCAGGTCTAAAAATTCCTTGAGATGTTAAGATAGCTTTCTGGGAATGGCAAGTGGATTCTAATAAGTTATAGTTGCGTCAATGATAATAATAATAATAATAATATTATGGCAGAGCAGGTCCAAAAAAAAAACAGAAATTGGAATTGACATGAGGACCGAGCAGACCCCCCCCCCCCGCAAAAAAACTGTTGTTTTGGGGACAGCCAGGATTTTGAGATTGGTGCTTGGGTGTTGAGTGTTCTCCATGATACTTTAACATCCAGATCCCAAAGCTTATAATTTGCAGAAAGAGACCCTGTGAGACCTCTGACTACAGGTTGCTGTCCACTCTCACAGAATCAGCCAGAGAAAGTAAGACCGAAAGCTCTGAGAAGTGAAATAATGATAATAAAAATCCTCTAAAAAACCGAATTTTTAAAAACAGTGTCTGGGAGACTAAGAGACAAAAGCTAAAGGCATTTACGTTTCAAAAGCAAAAGGTAATTTTTTTACAAAGAATTCCAAAGCAAGAAGAAAATATCTAGCATTTTTGTTTTAATACAAGATTCCAGATTATGATTCTTGTGTTCTTATATTGGTCGGAACCTATTTTAGAGCGCTCATAGAAACATGATAAAAGATTTCCTTGTTATCAAAACAGAACAAACAATTTATGTTAAAAAGAACAAACACAACAATATGATATGATGGTCAGATCAATATATTATACAAATATATATTTACAGTGAAATAATTTCAGATAGAAAGAAAATTATGATTTATCATATTTAAGTTACATATTATTAAAAAAAATAACTCCTTCTACATACCACATCTATATCAGAGTGAAGAAAGGGAGTTTATAAACATTTTGATCTCCATTATTTATTTATGGGTTTCAGCCAAGTGGCTGTGGTCATGCTGGAGCACCACCGTGATGACTTTTATAAGGTGTCTAGGGAGGATGGAGACCTTTTGTGTCCAAGAAGGTATCATATATAAAATATTGAGGAGTGAAAGTTGTTAATAGATACAAGGGATGTTTATTAGCCCCAGTTGGAAATCGAAAGTGAACCAAGAGCTCCATTAGAAACTGACCCTTGAAACACTCGACAACACAAAATTATTTTAATTTAAATAATTTTTGGGCTCGCATTTTCTTCACAGAGGATTTGATATCAGTCAATAAATCGTGAAATATTACTTCGTCTTCGCGTTGTTTCAGAGAATTACCTAAAGAATGGTCGAAATGAGAATTAAGTTCGAATTCACCAGAATTATCCGAATCATGGGAACCGAGATCGATTTCGGAGAGGGAATTCTCTGAATGCACTTCCAAGGTTTCTGAATTGTCCGAAATATGAGCGAATAATGCTTCAAAATATACAATGGCAATCATCTTCTGTAAAGTGAACTGTATGTCTCTTTCGACGTCGGAATGGGTCGAACGTAAATAATTGTAAACTTTCTGAGTGTTTTTCACTGAATCAAAACTGCTCAACCCTTTCTTTCGTCTTCTCCATTCATCTTCGTGAACGATTCTTAAACTTAGCTTCAAGATGTGAATACATTCCGAAGTGAAACCTAAAATATCTAAGACATCTGCCATCAATTTCTGGGTTTTGGCATCGTTTCGCAATGTAAAGAGAGAATATTCTTGATTCATAGTCTCATCTTTTTCTTTCATCTGGTCACTGATGGCTGTAAAAAATATTAGCAGATAATCCATTAATTGTAGCGATTCCTCATTACCACCTTTCAAGATGATTAAAAGACTTGTTAATTGATTTAATTCCCGTATTTTATCAATGTATAAGTCCATGTATTCTCCAATATCCAATACACGTTCTTCAATTTTTTCAAATTTCCGTTTGAGTTTGCTGATTATATATTCCAGTTGGTCGAGTCTTTGAGGTACTTTGGAATGCTCGAAGTAGTAGCAAGTATTGGCCATTCTTTGAAAAATGTATCCATTGCAAGCAGCATCAAGAAATAAGTCTGTGAAATATATTTTGGTTGGTTTTAACTGGACTTAAAACAAACAAAAAGGCATCTTTTTAGAAGGAAATGGTTTCATGACGAAAATGTTTTTTTAGATATTTCAGGTATTTTTTACTTGATGTATTCAGAATCTGGTTTTAAATATTCCACGTCAGTATCCACAAACACTGTAAACGATTTTATTTGAAATAAATGTCTTTTGTTTTATAAACGAAATGTTTAGCAATTTTTCTAAAGTAAAGAAAGTTTGTTTTAAAAGTCTCTCAACCAACATGTATGACTGGTGTCATACATGACTGAATCTAAATTTATATAAATGTTTGAAATATTCCAAAAGCGAGAGATTACAGGGGTAATGTCCAGTCATGAGATATTCTGGATTTGCCGAGTTAGCTTAAAATACGAGTTATTTTTGACAAAATGTTTCCCACATTTTCTGTTTATGTTGTGTCTAAGTCTCCTTCACAACACTCAAATAATCCCGTCATGCATTAACCTTCGTTAAGCGGATTAAGTAATAAATAAATAAATAAATAAATAAATGAGAACTTGCTTTATTAAATATTTATTTGTTTGTCAATTGTGAAATCTAATTCAGGAGTTCTGCTCCACAAGCCACAACTACTCTACTGGTCTCGGTCCCGGGGGATTTTAGTTCAGTATCAACCTGTCCCTTTGTCCTTTAGCTACTCAAAAGACCTAATACGGCCAGGATTTTGACTCTCAATTCTGAATGACCATCACAACATCATTCTTCTATAAAGTTAAATAAATTTTGCACCCGTTAGCGTGGGGGGGGGGGACTCTATCGGGTAACGTTGTGATGTTACGACGTGAAGTGGTAATTCTTATCTCCCTGGCTAGAACGTTCACCTCCGTCCAAGGACAACTTCACATCATCTACTTCGTGTCATCTCTTCCTCCAGGGAAATTTAAAAGAAAGTCTAGTGTCTTAGGTACACAATAAAACAAATGGTGGTGGCGGCGGGTACAAAAGTAGTTTCATTTCTACATCAACACCGTCCACTCGGTCATTAAGAGAGCGACCAGTTGATAGTTTTGTTATGACGGTTAAAAGCTGAGACAAAGAAGGACCAGTTTCGATTTGGAGTTGCTGCTGCTGCTGTTGTTGGTGATGATGGTGATGATGATGATGATGATGATGAAGATGTTTTAACAGTAATGATGGCAGTATTCCTTCTTTCATGGTAATAATAAAACTGTTCCACATACAATCAACTCCTTCATTCAGTCTATGGTGGGGGTCATTCAGACACTACCACACACACACACCTGGATAAAAAAATAAATAATACCATAAATATTTAAAAGTAGATCAAATTTGGGATTAAAACCTCTTTATACCTTTCTTATCATGGTGGGAACGGCAGCATTATACCAAGTAATAATAATAATAATAATAATCCTTTCTGTTATAAGCACAAGACTTGAAATTTTGGGGGAGGGAGCCTGTTAATTAAGTTTGACCCCAATGCCCAACTTGTACTTATTTCACTGACCTCAAAAAGGTGAAAGGTAAAACCACCATAATAATTGTTTCAAAAAAAATGAACACAAAGCCTGGAATTTGAAAGAAAGTCAATAACACTGACCTCAATACATAACTGGTATTTTCTTTTCACTGACACCTCTAAAATATAGGATAAGAAGACTTAGGTATGATTTGAACTCAGAACGTAGAGAGCTGGAAGTAAATAGAACCAGCCTTAGTGTCTGGTGTTCCAGTGATTCTTCCGGTTCATCACCGTTATTAGAACTAATCCTAATAATTAGGAGATTTTTGTCTTTCAGGCATTAGCTGTGTCAACGTTCGTTCTGAGAAATATGAGATTAACACAAAACATTACTATCACGACACACACAATCCCAAGCATTTATAATAAATAACACGGTGAGATTCTGTGGTGTTCATGCTCACCTGTGGAGATATTAGGGTTTCAGTTGGAAGACAATTTTAATGTACAGCAATAATTACACCTGTACATGTTGTTGTTGTTGTTGTTGTTTAGCCACAGGTCAGAATTTATCTAACAGACCTCTATTGAAAGGTATTCCTACCAGGACCATCCTGTCTCTTTAGAAGGATCAAAGAAACAGTAAATAATGCTTTTTCCTCATTCAAGACAGCAGAATTTGATTTGTAAGGGAGTTAGCTACTATTTCTAGCAGGTGGAAGCCTTCCTCTGGTTATTGTTGTTGTTGTTGTTGGTGGTGGTGGTGTTCGTGTCGGTGGGGGTGGTTGCAGGATGCGGGGGTTACCAGCTGTAAGCTTCAGGCTAATCCATATATTTAACAAACTGGTATTTTAGCCAGGGAAGTCCTAATATTTATTGCTACATTAATCTTTAAGAAGATTATCTACGAATTATCTCAGCATGATTATAAATGCCTATCAAAGAGATTAGACCAGAATATTGGTAAAAAACATGCAAAGATACACACACAGTATGCATTTATGTATGTATTTAGACACACATATACATATGCATACATACATACATACATAGAAACATATACATACGTGCATACACATATATGTATATGCATCTCTTTCTCTCTGTATATATATATATATATATATATATATATATATATATATATATATATATATATATGTATGTGTATATGTATTCATATAATCCAGCATGAAAAATTGTCAAAATAGAGATAACATACAAATAACACACACGCACGCACACACACACACACATGCACACACACAGAGTAACACTAATGCATACAACCTTTGCGTTTTTTTCAGTAAGAAACTAGTCAACACTTCTTTCTAACAAACAAAACTCCATTGCTGAAATTTAGACAACAATAACATTGAAGAAATAAAAATTGGTTTGAAATTTTGGAACAAAACCAGCAGCTTTGGTGAGAGGCTAACTCGATTACATTAACCCCAAAGCACAACTTGTATTTTATTGATTCCGTGGCATGGAGTGGACGTTTTGACCAAAGCTGGCAAACAGGAGGGCTACGCTAGGTTTCGGTTTGTTTTCTACAGCTGGATGCCCTTCCTAACGCCAACCTTTCTACTGAGTGTCCAGGGTTATTTTTACATGTTACTGTTACATTCCCTCTCTCTGTAGTTCTTGTTCTCCTTCAATGCCCTTTTTTCGGACACCTTCTTGTGGTTCTATTCTTCTACATTTTCTGTTTTTCTCTAAACTTCAAAATAACCAAATTTATGTTCCTCTTTCTATTATTTCCTGCCCTGCAGAACTTTATCTTTTCCCATCCTTTTTTGATTTTCAGCAAAACACTAAATATTCCTTTCATTCTTGTATTTCGTTTGCAAGATTCTTTATGTGAATTTGTGTGTTGAAACATATTTTATTGTGTCTGGGAAGAGTTATTCTCCTTTAGTGCCTTATTATTTCAAACACTCACCAGTTCATTCAAACCAGTGAGTGTGTTAAATAATAAGGCACTGAAAGACAATGACTCTCCCCAGACACAATAAAACTAAATATTCCTGTTTCCTTTTCTTTCTTTCTATTTGCAGTCAATTTTTTCTCTCTGCAAACGTTCAAATTTTGTGTCTACATGTCCCAGTAGCTTCCAGGGTGGTGACACCATCAGATTGAGAGATTCTCTTGGAAATTGTCA
Source organism: Octopus bimaculoides (assembly GCF_046866305.1). NCBI lineage: Eukaryota > Metazoa > Mollusca > Cephalopoda > Octopoda > Octopodidae > Octopus > Octopus bimaculoides. The sequence goes on from NC_142946.1 coordinate 2,879,721, forward strand.
AACTGTTGTACTGGGGGATGTTACCTCCAAAGTCAGACACAGCAGCATCCTTGTGAAAGTCTACTTGAGCAAAGCAAATGTTTTGGAAAGAATTAACTACAAAGACATTATTAAACTGATAGACCAAGTAACGAAAGTGTGTATTTGGAGAGCGTGGGGGTGTTTCAGCCAAGTTAATCACAGACAGACCTAGTTTAGGTGAGATGCTGTGAGGCTTCTGCGTCTAAACAAATAACTGACGCGGCTAAGGGAAACAACCCCGCTTTTTTTCTTTTTTTTTTGCTAACAAATCATTTAAACCAAACATTTGGAGAATTTTTTGTTTCAAACAATCGTAAGATGGACTTAGAAACAAAAGATACCAGGAGGCATGGAAGAGAATTTAGTTCTGTAATTTATTATCATTATTGTAATCTACTAACATAAAAATAATGAGTCACACATCAATATGGACAAGATAGATATATAAAAGTAGGGAGACAAGTCCAGGTAGATTATATATATATATATATATACGCACACCAATTATTTTTTTACTGGCTTCAGTCATTTGACAGTGGCCAAGCTGGGGCACTACTTTCAGGGTTTTTATTCAATCAGAGCAACCCAAGTATAGACTTTATCAAATAAATTTCTTGGTTAGTTAACCTTTTAACTTAATACAGGTCACATTCTAACTTGCACACACACACACGCTCAGTTTCTTTTTACCAAAAAGGCATTGGTTAATCATTATCATCATTTTACATCCACTTTCCACACTGGAATGGGTTTGGCAGGTTGTCACAATCCAACTAACCCTCACCCCCACAGAGGCTAGGTACACACAACATAACTAACCAGCTTAACTCTAAAATAAAAGTTACTTGGCCCAATGAGCAGTGGAGGGAGATCAAACCTACAACCATGTGATTACACATTAAACATTTTCACCATACACTTACACCTACAATGACTAAATTTTCTTATTTTCCAAGTATGTTTCAGCCTTATTCTGGCCTCATCACCAAAGCATATCCTGCACTGTACTTATCAAAACAGTAAAGAAAGACTCACTAATTCTGAACATTGATTAAAGAGTTTTAATTATATTTTCATTATTTAATATTCCTTTATTGATTTTAAACTTACAATCATTTATTTTCCATTTTTAAAATAGTTAATCCATGCAGACTCTGTTTCATCTTTGGTAAATCTTTAAACATTTATCAACATCTTTAATCTCTGTTATCTTATTACAATTAGTCACTTTTATTACTTTACTGAAACACATTTAGAGATATTGGTAACTCTACTGCCTCATCAATGAAATAAACTGGTGACCTCAAACATGTGTAATAGATTTTATTGATCAAATAAAGATCTTAACAAATAAATTTGGGATATTTTGGAAATGTGAGAGAAATTATTCATTGAGTAATACCATCTGTATTTGCTTCTTGCAAGACTCTGGTACTTGGAACATAGGACCATGACCAGGAATGATGTGGTCGGCTATTTTTAAAATATCAGCTCGGTATTGTTCTTGGGACTCTGGCTTTTGACTCGACTGTTGCCACAAATGGGGTTTTTCAAGATCTTCCTGACATTCAAACAAATCACCTAAATTAAAACAGAAATAGAAGTTTCATTAATTAAAGTTTCTTTTAAACTCCTCCCACTCAAAACATGACATGGTTGCCCAATAACACCTGTACTTACATATGTATATAAATACATATGCAAAATTTAGATTCAGATGAATATGGTACTTAAGTTTAGGCACCAGAATTTAGTACGGTATTATCCATACAATTTCAAATAAGGTGATTAAAATCAAAATAAGCAACAGGATATCCAGAGGTAATGCAGTACAATCGTTTCAAACGACCCCATTTAATTGAACAATGCAATCATGACATCAATTTAAAAATGCAGAGCAATCCTCAGCTGCACAAAGACATAGAATTTAATTAAAATTAGAACAGATTAGTATAATTATACCTAAAATATCCAAGTAATCAAGGAGAGATACAGATAATGAAACTGGGGAAGTCTTATCATGTAGTACTATAGTTAAAAGTTTTAAAACAATGTTGCTATATTGTATATAGATGAAGTTTATGGCTATTCAGGGGGTTATCAAGAAGAATTGCTCTGCATTCTTAAATTGATGTAATGGTTGCATTGTTCAATTAAATGGAGATGCATGAAACGATCGTACTGCATTATCTCCGGATATCCTGTTGCTTATTTTGATATATAACTACATATATACACAATGGATTCTCCCATTGAAGACGATGTAGGAACGTTCAGCTTTTGCCCAATGACCAGCACAAATGATTTGTTTATTGTGATCAAATATATGTGCCACACATTAGCTCATTCTCTCCCCGTCAAATTGACGTTGTCTGATCAGGTGTCACAGTGTGCCATAGGTCAGGTGTCAAAGTGATTGCAGAACAATGTGAGATGAATTTTCTTTTGGCTCAAAAACGCAACACACCATCCAGTCTAGGGATTGAAATCACGATCTAGCGATTGTAAGTGCAACCCCTTAACCATATATATTTAAATGAGGACATTGATGTAAACCTTGTTAACTACATCAGTGATAACATGTGATTTCACTAAATAAATACTTGCTGTTCATTGGTTAAGAAAGGGAAGAAGTGGTGAGTCTGTGTAACTGGAGGTGAGTGTAAGGTGCAGTGTGTGTGTGCGTGTGTGTGTCTATGTGCTTGTGTATGTGTGTGCAAGCAGAAGTATGGTAGCATTAGTTAGTGGAAGTGATGGGGGTGTGCATAGTTGTTAGGTGGGAAGTGTGAAAGTCTGGATGTAAGAAAGCTGTACAAATAGTGTGGGAATAAAAGTCTTTATGAAGCATATGAAGTAGGAAGAATAAACCAGTTGGTTAAAGGACTAAAACAAGTCTGAATCTGTAACATTTTTGCTTTGGTTTAAATTCTCACAATTTACTTGAAGCCTCTGAATGAGAAACAAAATAAACCAGTTTGAGTAAATTATTAGAAAAAAAAATAAGATCAACAAACATGTCTACAGACATGTTGACAGCAACGAAGATCAATGAAGATGTGGCAAGTTCAGATGTCAAAATGCTGGGTCTCACTCACAGATGAATGGGGACATTTATATTGTGGACCTTTTTAAGCAATTATTTGTCACCAGGTGGTGCTCTTTCAGGCCAAAATAATGGCAGTACCATTTGGTTCACATGACCATAAATATATGCCTTTCACCAACATTAACAGCTAGAGGTTCTTTCAGTGAACGTTACTGCTACATGGGCTGATCCATGTGACGTTTACAGCTACTGCTGCTAGAACAGAGGAAAGTTACACTCACCTGTGATGGCTACAACACCATGAGGTGTGTTTTTGACAATGACTGATACGTCTTCCCCTGTATGGCCGGGAGTGGCAATCACTTCAACATAATCATCGATTTCGTAAGGAATCCCCTAAAAAAAACAAAGCAAAACAATCAATACAGATGTGTAAATGGTCAAAAGGTGTTAAGGGCATCAGACCTAACTACAGTTTTATAGGGAGCGGGGAGGTACATCACTCCCTATTTGCTCCAATTTGCTTGAGAGATAAAAATAAGTTCCACACCAGCACACACACATACATTCTTACACAAGAATGTTGTGTAAGTGTGACTTCAGGTTTTCAGTGAGTAAGCCATTATCAGACTGCAATTAAACTGCAGTTCAATGATGGCTTAACTCACCGGAACTTCCAAATCACTGTCAACAACGTTCTTGTCAAAGTATGATAAATTTGTACTCTAGAAAAGTACAGAGTAACCCATCAGATTAAAGTAAAATTATTTTTATTATAACTGAATATAAAAACAAACATTAATATCTATATAAATATATATATAGATAGATAAGCATCAGTTGTGGTGTGCAAGAGAGATGATTGCGCTGGTATGGTCATGTGGCAAAAATGGATGAGGATAGCTGTGTGAAAAAGTGCCACACCCTAGCGGTTGAGGGAACCTGTGGAAGAGTTAGACCCAGAAAGACCTGGGATGAGGTGATGAAGCATGACCTTCGAACATTAGGCCTCACCGAGGCAATGACAAGTGACCGAGACCTTTGGAAATGTGCAGTGTGTGAGAAGGAGTTTTCTACACTTGACTTTCACAATTTAGATCTAACTTCCAGTTCCACCAGCCATCATCATCATCATCATCGACAACTGTTTTCCATACTGGCAAATGTTGGAAGGTTTGACTGGAGTTAGTAAGGCCAGTGGCCACACCAGGGTTCACTGACTGTTCTGGCTGGTTTCTACAGCTAGATGCCCTTCCTAAGACCAACCACTCTGCAGAGTGTACTGGGTGCTTTCTATGTGGCACCAGCACTTTTGACTTGGCACCAGTGCTTTTAACATGGCACCAGCAGGAATGCATGACAGTCTGCTATCAGTTTTCACCTATCAAATTCACTCACAAAGCCTTGTTTGGCCCAGGGATCTACTAAAAGAAACTTTCCCACGGTGGAACTGAACTCAGAACCATGTGGTTGGGAAGCAAACTTCTTAACCACACAGCTGCAGTGTTTTGTTTTAAAAACAACAATGAAACCAATAATTATTTTAAAAATCAATGATATTACCTCTTTAAAATCATGCATCAAATATCGGTTTCGAATACAGATGTCATAAGATACAATATAAATAGCATTGGTGAATAGGTTCAGGTTGCCAACATGGTCCAGGTGTCCGTGTGTACACACAACGTAATCAATATCTGAAGGGAGCACAGCATGTTTGGCAAGACCTACAATATATGAAAGTTATTTGTCATAAACTCTGTGAATAACAAATATCAAATGACAATGGTTGCCAGTTGGCATGCATTAGTAAAAAAATTAACGTGAAAGATATTTTGGAATATTCTTAAATGCTGATGATATCAAGGTTTACATTATGGTCTGCATGAAACTGAATCAAAATTGATATCTCTTACCTTGCACAATATCCTCTTTATCCCATGGGTTTCCAGTGTCAACAATTATTTTATGGGGTCCATTTACAAAGGTGACTGTACCAGAGGCATTTTCTTCACCTAGCCAACAGAAATGGTATTCTGTGTCTTTAAACAAAAAAACGACTCAATGTTTCTAAGTAAATTTAACTATATTCTTCATATTTCTTCATTGTGTTTGTAAGGTGGACCATTGATAAAAAATAACAGAAAAATAAAGAAGAAACAAACCAACAGTTTGGAACTATTGTTTGAAGCTGAACCATCTAAAGCATCTTAGGGTTAAGTTTGGCATAGAAAAGTTGGATCCATAACAGATATGGCTACAACAAAGTAATAATAGAACCTTGTGTAATACACTGTGTTAAGAATTAATAAAAGAAAAAAAAAACGGTAACACGAGCCACAGTTGGGAGATTATATTCTGTAATGGAATAAGTATTGGTAAATATTTCCAGGTATCTCATGGTCTGATCATTAAGCAACATTAGAAGAACCATCAGGAAAAACAAAATTTAAACAAAAACTGAAAACGGAGAAAAATCCAGAAGAAAAAAATTATGGACATTGAATTGAGAAAGTTTAAATGAAGAGTTTTCAACAATTAACATTCTTTTCAGGCTTCAATGTAATCTTGTAAAAATGGAATCTCTTCCTTAATAGAAAATAGGGAATGATGCTAACCTCCAACTTCTGAATATTGGTAACCTTCTTTGATAACAAACACTTGGTACATTTTCGAAGCTGGAAATAGAAAGAGTCAAATATGTAAATGTGTGTTTGTGTGTGTAATTATTTGCATCAAAGTATTTTAATATTAAGGACACCAAGCGAGGGTCGAGATCCACACATCCGTGAATATACCATACGCAAACATACCTATATATCCCCATGCATATATAGACATATTCATATACTTACATATACATATACATACACACACAAATATACACATACATGAAATTATATACCCATGCAATTCCACAATCCAATGTAAGTTCCAAACCCAACACATAAGAACACAAATGGGTTAAAGGTTCACTACAGCTGTTTCAGACACGTTTTTTTATTGATGAATAATTGATCACAGGTGAATCAGAAATTTAAAATTTGGTTTGGAGAAAAAATACCAAGATGTGAAATGTCGATTGATCCACCCATTTCAGCAACAATAAATTCTTTAAATCTTTAATTCACCTGAAGAAAAAAAAACACGTCTGAAACAGTTGTAGTGAACCATTAACCCATTTGTGTTCTTATTTGGTAGATCACCATTTGGTGTGACATGTAAAAAAGAGGCTCCTATACCAAAGTGGAGATTTACAATATATCGTTATTATGGTCAAATCAGTCTCTTGTTACTCTGAGTTTCACCTGTGGGAGCACAAGGCCATCAGGAAAGTTCCGAGGGGGCATTGAAGAAAAGTGGGGTGATAATGGAGTAGTGGTTCATGTGAAAACAACAAAATAATAGATTCATGAGGTAAAGTTGCTTTGAATTTGCTTCAGAAAGAGGTCTATGCTTGTGATGGTGAGTTGGGGGTGGGGTGGGGTGCTAGGAATGTGGCCTGAGTGTCAAGGGGGGGGGCGGCAGTCGGAAAAAGTTTGGGAACCACTGCTCTAAAGCGTGGAGCAGTGGTGTGTTTATATGCAGTTAAGTTTATGTTCGGTCAGAGAGTGACCAATGGCTTTGCATCCATAAAGGGCCTAGCCCCATGGACAACTTGTCAGACTCTACAGCCGAAGGACATATAGTCTTATGACCGGTCACAAAACTTATGACCAGTCATAAACTTAACTGCATATAAATATATAGCATTTCATTGTTTTGTCTTATCATTTCAGTAGCAATTTAAACTTTGCAATGCTATAATTTTAATAAATTGCTCAACATCAATACTTACGAATGTTGATATTGTAGTTGTATGTTTGTGACTATGTTTCAGCTGAGAAACCAATAACGAGGCCAACATGGAATGAGTTGTACACTTTAAATAAACCAACTCTTAATTAAAAGATATCATTTGTCACAACAGGCCTGATCAAGTATGTAAAGAATGCCACTGAGTCATCCTATGTGTACTTATTAATTTCATGTAACAATTAATCCAATACAGAGAAACATGAACAACAGAACCAGTTGTAAACAGTCAATAGGAAAAGATCAATTGTTATATTTGGAACAGGCAGGAAACGAATATTTGATGATAGTTTAGTGTCAGGCATGTCAGGTCAATAAACGACTATAAAGGATAGGTGATAGCCTTGCTAAATAATGTGACAACAGTTCTATATTGGCTGCGTGTGTGTGTGTGTGTGTGTCTAACAAGAAGGTTGTAACACAGCCTAAGAAAGGCTGAACAAAGGGGAGTAACTACTTAGAGGTAAAGCGTTAGAAATTAATGGAAAGCCAGACTTAATCCCATATTTTGCGTGTTAGCCCAATAATACATCATAGTCATAATAGCAAATATAAATGGTTTCTTGATAATCCTCAGAGATATTCAGGAATTAGATTAATTCTTGATCTCTGTCGCACTGTGTGATTAAGAAATTCTCTTCACTACATGGTCCTGGATTTCTGGCAAAGGACAGACATACATAATTCCCTTTATATATATATATATATATATATATATATATATATATATATATATATATATCAACTTTAAATAGAGCTCAAAATTGATCCGTTGAAAATACTTTATTACAACAACAATAACAATAATAATAACAAATAAATAGACCTACGTACATTTCGATAGAACATCCAGAATGATTAATACATATCATAAAATATTATAAAATATTATAAAATATAGGATACTCCATCTCCTCAGGGTCCCATTATTATTGCTATCATCACCATCATTATTATTAGCAATACACATCCAAAAAAAAAAACAGAAACCATTCAAATCTAATTTTCATAGTTGACCCATGAAAATATACAAAACAGGATGAAAAAGTAATAGATGGCACACAACTTTCCATCCCAAATGTGTAATGAACGAGCATATATATATATACAAACACACATGCACACTCACACACACATATATATCATCATCATCTAACATCCAGCTTCCATCCTGGAAAGCTGCACCAGGTTCCAGTTGTGCATTTTGGCTTGGTTTCTACGGTTGGATGCCCTTCCTATAATATCAACCACTTCACAGAGGTTACCAGGTGCTTTTTATATGGCACTGGTATAAGTGCTCTCTATGTGGCACTGGCACAAGCTCATTTTATGTGACGCTGGCATGGGCTTTTTACATGGCACCAGTACCAGCAGGGCCATCAACTAACTTGCAAGACAGAAGCCCTTCAGCTGGTAGGAGAGCATTAACCAAGGTGGTTTAGGATATCAATTCTGCTGTGGTGGACAGGTCTTCTTGATTATAACAAGGCACAGATATCTCAGCCCTTTGTCATCTTTATAAGGCTCAGGATTTTGTGCTTGGCCTCCAGTATTTCATCAGTCAGTTCTTATTGGGCATCGTGTTCTCACAGACCATAAACCAGTATCCTCATAAATCTTTGGCTTCATTTCCATAGCACAATGCCCTTTCTAACACCACTAAGAGTGAACTGGGGGCATTTTCTCATCCCACCAACACCAAAATCTCGCCTCCAACCAATGCTTTTCCCACTCATTTGCCAACCAATTTACAGTCTGATCTAAGTGCACTTTTTTCATAATAAAGGGTAAATGACCATAAGATTACACCTAGAAAGTTCCCCTCGGAGGCACAAGTCTTGGCAAGGTTGTTTATGGAAAGCCAGCAGTCGCCCATGCATACCAGCCTCCCTTCTCCACACCACTGATGTTATCCAAGGGAAAGGCAAAGGCCAATACAGCTTGGCACAAGTGACATTGCAACTCATTTCTACAGCTGAGTGAAATAAAGTGTCTTGCTCAAGAACACAACACACAGCCCAGTCTGGGAATTAAACTCACTACCTCATGATTGTAAGCCTGACGCTCCAACCACTAAGCTATTACAGACATATATACATATATATGAGCATATACATATTAATGTATATGTACATATCTGACCCTCTCACCAACACCCATTTGGCTTTACACTGGCACAAGACCAACCCCACTACTTCCTAAGGCCTCTGCCCCCACCCTCATCATTCAATGTCTCCACCCACCCCATCCCCACTACAATGGACCAATTCCGCTCTCAACACTATCTTCATCTCCTTCTGTGCTGTTTATATTCATCTTGTCTCACTGTTTCCATTATATTCTTGCTCCTTTTCTCCCACACTTCCTGGGATTCTGTCATAGCTCTATCCCCTGATTCATGTTACTTCTGTCATTAACACAGCCCCCTGGTCATGTTGCCTTGGCTACATGTACCTGCCTTATCACACAACCTTTTGTCGTATCATCCACACCTCAATCTTTTATACCTTTTCACTCTGTAAAGAAGAGGCATGATATTGTGAAGCCTTTTTAAGTGTGCTGAGGAGACATGGCTATGTCCGTAGTGCAGGTGCCAACCAGCGAAACATACTCAGAACACATTTTAAGGTGTGAGGTTGAGGTTTGGTGTTTGGAAGGACATCCAACCACGGAACCCAAGTCAATCATGAAACACGAGTGAGCGGTAGACCTCCAAATCGTCTGAGTGAACAATACCCCTGAATATACACTGACTCTGGCAGTGACGACCTACCTAACCCATAAGAGCATAGAAAGCAGGCGGAAAATGATGCTGCTGCTGCTGATGATGATGATGATGATATATACATGTGTGTGTGTGTGTGTGAGAGAGAGAGAGAGAGAGAGATGGTGTGTGTGTGTGTGTTACAGAAAATATAACCAATCACTTCTCGAGAGCGTGTATGCCCTGATAACATGCTTTCATTGATGCAAAATTAGATGAAAAACTGGTGTTCTTTGAGCTAAGTCTACCGAGTTACAAACACTCACTTCCTTGTCACTCTCAGCCAGGAATGCAGTGAAACTAACGACATTATTGTTCACCTGTTGCCATATATAATAACTGCGGTGAATAAATGGTAGAGCAGAACGTTGTTAATCTCTCATTACTACAAGTAGCTTTATCAGATCAAATACTGCAACAGATATAATGAAGATCTTCCATTAAAGAGTTCTGGCAGAAACAAGCAAATGAAGCAGCGGTTTTTAAACGAGAAACCATAATCATTTCATTGTGACATAAACAAAAACAGTCACCATGGAAACAATGGACGAATCACAACGCTCCAGCCAACGAGAGAGCCTCTATGAGATCGCTTGAATTGCTAAACATAGCTGCCAAATTTCCCTGAAATTTCGCGCTGATGTTTTAAGGAAGGGTATATTACATGAAACGAAACCAGATACACTAACAATGAAAATGAGACGAGGTGGTCATGAAAGGAAGATATTTGATCATAAGTCAGCAGGATGAGAGTCGACCTGTGCCTAAACAACGACAAACCTGAAGTAAAAATATATTCGAGACATTTAGAAGGCACGTAAACTGGAAACAGGTGAAATATTGGCTGTGGTCCATCTTTTAAATAAAGACCATCGACAGAGTAACAGGAACAATTCGAGAAATGACTCGCTGCCAACTTTTATGCAGCAACATTGACACAATCACAGAACTATGGTTAGCTCTGAGATTGTGTCAATGCTGCTTCATAAAAGTTGGTAGCAGTCACTATTTTATATCGAGCTGTTATTTTTTTTAGCGCCAGGTCAGTCATGGTCCAGTAGACTCATGATTCAAGATAACCCAACTGTGACCATCTCGTCTTTCGTTCGGTCAGTTTATTTTGGACTGCGTTATCCAATGAGTCCTTCTTTTTGAAAGAAACGTAAAAGACACGCAGTAGATTTGGCAGCTATTTCTAACAGACCGATGAGCATCCTTTGTTCTATTTTTGCTTCCGATGATGGACAGAGAGGATTAGGCTTTAAAGAATATGGGTTCGATTCACAATGTGGCACATGAAGAAAACATTATTACTCTTAATCACACTAATATCTGTATTTAATTAAATAAAATAGTCTTAATATTTATTTTAATTCCATTCAATATTTGATATCAGAGAGAAAGAAAAGAAATGCAGTTTTAAATAAAATAACCCCAATAGGTGACTCTAATTAGTGAAACAAATAATTAACAACAATTAGTGGCAAATATCCAAATATTTTAAGCAGATAAATGTTTTTTATGCTGTTTTAACCACATCATGACAAACAACAACAATTAGGGCTGGCGTCTTTAAAACTAAAACAATTAATTACAAACCTCTGATATGTACGATTAGCGGAAATATATTGGCAAATAAACAATACCACTTCATAATCTATAATTGAGAAATTAAATAAATTAATGCTAAGTAATAAAAAAGTTAGAAAAGGCGAAAAAACGAAAGAGAAAAAAGTATATTTTACCGAATTTGAGAGAAAATTCCGGAAAATTCAAAGAAAGAAAATAATGGTTATCTGTCCTTGTATACTGTGGAATTCTGGGAAGCAATTAATTAAATCTTTAATTAAAGTTTGAAGTGTATGGCTTTACAAGGCAGTCAATAATTTACTAATTAATCTTTTAACATCATTTGTTTGTTCAACAGTGTGTTGTTTAATGTGGTTACGGTTAAGTAATTAGCCTATTATTTATGCCTTTGCGTAATTGAGTTGGAAAACTAAAAAAGCAAAAAAATTCAGTTTGCGAAGTGGACGAAACTCAATGATTTGTGACAACGGCACAAAATACAAATTTAAAGTGAAAAACATATTGTCAGAATGATAATAATAATAATAATCTTTTTTATTGGCGACTAGGGCCGCACACAAAACGAAAAGGGACAATACAAAACTAGGGATAAGTGTGGCATAGCACAAAATATGTGTATACAAGAACAATTAACAAAAATTCGACAGGCGCAGGAGTGGCTGTATGGTAAGTAGCTTGCTTACCAGCCACAGGGTTCAGTCCCACTGCGTGGCACCTTGGGCAAGTGTCTTCTACTACAGCCTCGGGCCGACCAAAGTGGATTTGGTAGACGTCTACGTTCCCGTAACCTAGCGGTTCGGCAAAAATGACCGATAGAATAAGTACTAGGCACACAAAGAATAAATTCTGGGGTCGATTTGTTAGACTAAAAGGCGATGCTCCAGCATGGCCGCAGTCAAATGACTGAAACAAATAAAATTCTCCAAAGAGGGGCGGGTTCCAGGAACACCCCGATTGCCAAGGACACTTCAACAGGTACCCCTCTCTCCTCAACCCCCTCAGGCTTTTAAGCCCATGTGCAGAGTTGGTCCCATGTTCACATGGGCCATCTTCGTTACATTCACATAAAAATATTTCAGCAAAAATATTTACGGACAGCACTTCCCTCTCTTCCATCATTTTATTAATTTTTTTTTTATGGCTGTAAATGTTGATGCCACTTGAGTTGATTTGCTAAATGCTAGGAGTTGCATATGACTGCTGATGTTGGGAGCTGACTGTTAGCTGTTGGGCCTGGCTGTTCTTTCTAGTGTCGTAGGTTAACAGTTGTACACAGAAGAAAACGATGATATATGTTGAGGTTTTTACAAACTTTATACTGTTGAGAGATTTTGGATGTTATTGTAAAAGTTAACCGCTAGTCGTTGTGTTGCTGCCGATAGTTTGTCAAGATGATATTAGTTAGGTACAGCCGTTGCCCGTGTCGTCTCTACGACATCCAAGGCTCTCTGGATCTCAGTCGCGTGTGTGCGTATCCGATTGAGAGACTCAGAAAGGAGGGCGTCAAAAGTTGACACGATCGCTGGAGCCTATTCCACATGAAGTGGTGATTGGCCAGATTCTGTTGATCATATGGGTAATATTCCTTCCAGGTGTAGTTGCGATTTGTTAGATTCGTTGATCACGTGGGAAACATTCCAACGAATCACGACATTCGAGTGATTGCTGAATATTCTTACTATAAATTTGTTTTCAGCCCTTTAAACCTCGTCCACCGCACTACTTTTTTCGCCATAGTCGCTAGACAGACGAAAACTACCTTCACTTCCATACACGGTTAAAAGAAGGTAGCGGGGACTTCCTCACGATGGACTCGGCTGATAACCGGATCCATCCAACAGTTGTTGGACAAAGTAGAGCTTTCTGGTAATACTGCTGAGCCAGGGATTTATGGATATTATCCATTGGCCCCCACCCGGTCCGAAAGTCACCCAGAAGACGCCATCTAATTGATCGCTCCCTACGTCCAGAGTTTCCACGGAAACGTTGTCGCTCTTGCCCACCACTAATCCTCCATGTACATCAGTCACGGCTTGGAGATCCAAGGGACTTCGTGAATTTCTGATGGTGAGAAGCTCCTAGTCTCTTCATAGGGCGAGTGGAGGCAAAGCAACTTCTGTTTACTTTGAAGCATTTCTCTCGGAGGCCCATGCACAACGTTTACATTTCTGATCCAAATGCCATGCTTTTCTAAACAGACACCTCGATAGTCATCGCCAATGATTACACGAAATTTTCAACAATTCAAAAACACAATACTCAGATCCAAAGAAACAAACTTCTACTTCACCAACACTTTTAGTTTTTGAACAACACAAAATTTAAATACTTCAAAGTCTCTATAAATACCTGGCCTCATAATTATGGTGCTACCTGGTGATCTCACATTTATAACAGCAAAACCCGCCGATTCAAGACCTGTTAATATTTCACGTCAAAGCAGTCGCAGCGTCAGCTTTGTGGGTCTTGTACAAAATACAAAAAAATCTACAATGGAGTTCCGTTTCAATATCCCAACATTCTAGTTTATGGCTAATTCGCAAAAATTCATTCACCAACACATTCCAGCAACTTATCTTCTACAAACTTGCTGTCTCCTCACACTGCCTTTTCTACAACGCCTTGTGTTCTCAAGATTTCGTCAGTTGCAAACTATCTCCATAGAATCCCTCCTGACATACGTCTTCCCCCGTCCATCAATATGATTGCTCTTATAACGATGTAGCCATTTAGAATAAACCGGATTTGTTTTGCATGTGTTAACATATTGGTGTAACACCGGTCTTGCTATTTTCACAATGCTTCATCCTTTGAGGTTCGTCTCCCAACAAACTCCGGAGGTAAGTTGATCTAATAATTACAATAACAATGATAATCATTCATATTAATATTATTGATGTCATAGAATAATCTTATGTTAATTTATCTGAAGTTGTCGGACTTGGTTCTTCTTATCCTAAAAACGATGTTGTTCAATTAATTAACCTAATCATTTAATTGTGCACGAGGAGTTAAATTTGGTAAATTGAGGGAAAATGTGATGAAGTGACATTCGTACAATGTAACTAAATTGAAAATAGTTTTAACTAAAAATGGAAACACGGTAAGGATTTTGTCTGTTTTGTAACTTTTTTTCTCATCATAGTGCTATATAAAACATTTCTAGAGTCCTGTTAGTGCATACCCCGGATTTGGGAGTTCTGCACTCTCAGTTTATTGGAATAGCAATAGAAAACTAATTTCACTCTTAGAAAATGATGCATTGAAAGAAAAGAGGGAAATAGTGGCCAAAATCTGTGAAGAGAGCGCCTACGACATTACGGTGCCTTTACCCGATCGCTTTATCTGCTAGAAATAGCTGCCAAATCACACATTACTGTCGTAAATAACAGAAGGACATTGGTTAACGTAGTCCTAGATACACAGCTATGTAACAGAAAACAAAGTTGTCCCTGCTGGAACGCCTTTAATCATAGGTCTGTTTAATGCCTGTTGACCAAGTGAAAATGAAAGTTAACGTGAGTATTTAAGCCCTCATTTGACTTGCTAGAGATAGCAACCTAATATTTCCCAAATCCCATATTATTATCATAAATCAGAAGGGCAGTGGGGAATATTATAAACATGAGAATTTTTATTTATTCGGCTTGATCATCATTTCAAGTTAAAACACCGAGGAAGTGTTCTAAGACAATGTTAACAAATGCCGCAAAAATGTTTCTGAAAAATTTGAAATGCTGTTCAGAATGTCGATCCACGTGCAAACATATATTATGAGATAAAAACATGCTGTGGGGAACGGAATTAACAATATGCAAATCTAACGTTACTTTCACTATCGAAAATGAAATTAACACAGACACACACACACACACACACACACACACACACACATTTATTTGTGTACATCTTTTCTATTTCAGACCAACAATGTACCATGAAAGGAAATATGTTGCTGATGTGAAACTTGTGTTAGGAGACGAATCAACTGTTGAATGCCTGTTGACACGATCTGTCCTTTGGTTAGTGATTCTTTGTTTTAGTCTTGAAGTGACAGATCATTGGTTCAAATACTATTGCTGTCTATTTTCTGTTGTGGTGGTAACGATTAGTAAGTGTGGATGATACACAGGATTTACACTTGTGAACTCCCTGTTTAGGTGGACCCTACTCTGTGTGGCAGAAGGGATATATTGTTGCTATGCAGTGTGAGGAAATTGTGTTTCCTTAGTAAACACTCCTTTGTGTTATAATTGACTGCTTCATGTTTGTTAGAGAAAAGAAGAATTTGAGTTTTGGATCGGAGATTCTTATTGATCCTGTAAGGGCAGCAGATTGACAGAATCTTTAGAGTGCTGGGAAAATGGCTCATGATAATTCTTGCTGCTGTTTATGCTCTGAGTTCAAATCTTGTTGAAATCAACTTTGTCCTTCATCCTTCAGATGTCACCTTACAAACTACACCAGTCATATCTCTGGGTTGATTGTATTGGCTGACTACCTCCTCTCCTCCAAAGTTTTCTAAATCAGAAACAGTTGCTTTTAGTCCAATGAGGTTGACTGTGAAGAGAAGATCAATGTTATTGTATAAAAGGAAGCTGTTTGTGTGTGATGTAGAGCAAGAAGTATGGGAAACTGCTGGTGAGTGAGGTAGTGACCACAAAAGAGGAAGTGAAGCAGCTTGCAGGAAGACTGAAGGAAGTGCCTGAAATTTTTGGTAAAGTAAAACTGTGAGGGACTATTTTATAAATGGCTGACAAAATAAACATGGTGGACAGTTTGTGTCAGTTTAAAAAAAAAAAGGTATAAAAAAACAAATCAGTAAAGTTTTGAAAATTTTAAAACTGTCTTGTTATTGTTATCCAGTGACAGAAGATATGCTGCTGCTGATGTGGATGAAGATGATAAAAGTGTGAGCTGTAATGCAGATGATGATGATGATGATAATGGTGATATTTTAGATGTGGTTGATACTGAAACAGAAATGATGAAAGAAATGGGTTTGCCAAGTCAGTTTGGAAATCCTCACAGAAAGCTGGATACTGGAATTGTGAAAGTAAGGCTATTTCTCTGTACAAACTTTATATTTTAAATTACTAAACATGTACGCACACATATACACCTCCAGTGCATTTTCCACCATAAAAATATGAGTATTATATCACACATATATATATATATATATATATATTTATAATTGAAAAAAATTGGAGTCAACAAGAAGGGGTACAGGGGGACATTTATTTTTTAATCACTACAATTGTCGTCAAAAAAACGTAGTTCTTCAGGTGTTCAGGTACTTGATTATGCAACTATTTCCCTGCATTGTGAGATCTAGTTGCATTTCCTAAACAAACTTTTTTCGAACAACGAAAAAAATCAAACAGAGAAACGAGACATACAACATAAAGAGTATACCCTTTCATCAGTTGTCCCTGTTCCATCTACTCCGCGTTACATGTATATATATATAAACACGGGGTTGCAAAAGTAGGTGCACAGTAAATATCACATCAATGTTATAATACTTAATTCATTAAAATTATTAACACATTTAATTAATTAGCCTCATTTGATATTTTCAGGGTCATTAATCCTGATACATTTATCATAACTTTTGATATTTTTGATAAAAATAAACAAGTATTGTATGTGTTTTCTTTTTTCATGACTGTATACCCACTTTTGCACCACTCTGTATAAATATATATATACACACACATATACATATATGTGTGTGTGTATAACTTGTGACAGTCTTCATGTTTAACCTATGTGTGATAGTGTTCATGTTTGTTGTTTCACAGAAAAAAACAAAGACAAAGAAGAAACCAAGAAAAAAACACAGAAAAAGGAAAAAACAAAGAAATTCCTCCAAAGAATTTGAATATGTTGAGAAAGATCTTGGAGAATGTTCCACCTCACTGAACACTGAGACGAGTGAAGAAAGTCAGTCATTAGTCGTTCCTGTTGAAATATTTCAGTCAATAGAACAGAATAATTGTAATTTTGATGCTGTTTGGCAAGATTATTGGTCAAACTATGGGGAATATCTGGTGTGGCATGGCTGGGTCAGTAAATACCCTGACCAAATTGATGCTGATAGTTATGCTGTACCTCCAATAGCGGAGGTGGAAGTGGTCAGCACAAACGACACCTGTGACTTAAATGATGAGCAGGAAACAAATCGTTTGGTGCCAGAGAATGATTTTCCTACCGATGTGGGTCAGAATTTCAATGTAAATAATGGCAACATTCTTCCACAGAAAGATGAGACAAATACTCAGTCTGAACATTTACAAACAGATTCTGATACAAACTATTGTTTGGAGGAAGAGAAAACTTCTAATATCAGTTTATCTAACTCTGAAGATGTTTCTGGACTTCAAGACCAATGTCCAGTTTATCAGCCTTGTAGGCAACAAACCACAACAGCTGAAGACCAAATAAACCGACAAAGAACTTCTGCAGATCTTCACCAAAATGGGAATCAGGTTTGTTATGATGGAGAAGAACTGGTGCACAATAGTGACCAACCAAATATGAATGGACATCAAGTGAATTCTAAATCTGTGTATTGGTCATACAAAACACAAGGTCGCATGTTTGATGCAGCTGTTGAAAGTACAATGACACGGTGTACGGAAAGTGGAATGGTGTGTGAAGAGTCTCCAAGACTTTCTGAACAACATGGAAATTGCCCTGATTCTGTTGCCAGTAACAAAGAATCTAAGCTTATTGAAATGATGCATTGCTATTCAATCAGTAAAGATCATGTTGCTAACACAGATGAACATGGTGATGTGGCTAACACAGAGAAACACGACTCTGAATTATCAACAGAAAATAGTAGAAGTGATTTTAACTATAATGATATGTGGGAGGATCTTTGGACCGAGCATTATCAAGAAAGTTATTGGTTCTATTACAAACAATTT
The DNA here is from genome assembly GCF_046866305.1 of Octopus bimaculoides. Classification (NCBI taxonomy): domain Eukaryota; kingdom Metazoa; phylum Mollusca; class Cephalopoda; order Octopoda; family Octopodidae; genus Octopus; species Octopus bimaculoides. The sequence goes on from NC_142946.1 coordinate 2,897,935, forward strand.
CAAGAATCCTATGAGCGCCATTTAAATCATCGTCACCATAATGAAGACACTGTATTAGAAGATGTTTCTTCAAATAATAATCCAGAAGAGTTTAATGTAATCTCCAATGGGACCTTATCTCACTCTAACGTTGGCAGGGCATCCAATGGATTTCAGGAAACTCAAACTCTTGAAAATAATATTGGACATTCAGTTATAGAGAATAATGTCAATGTAATGTCAGCAGAACAATCCAGAACAGAGTCAGAAAACACATTTCTTTCACTCCAACAAAATTCTGGTGAGTGTTTCTCACATTTTATAGTTCTTGTTTTCACTCGTGTCAAGGTTAAATAATGATGATGATGATGATGCTATACAAATCTTTAATGTACAAGTTATTGATTGTATATTTTATTATTGCAGATTTTTGTGAAAGTAAAGAAACCTGTTTGGAGAAGATGAATAATGAAGATGATGAGGATAAACCACCACAAGAGTTACCAACAAAATCAGTTAAATGGTCAGTTGTTGTTGTTGTTGTTATGAGATTTTTCTTCTTTAAGCTTTGTTTCCATTTCTTGCTGAGATTTTTACTACTTTTCAAAGAATTATTTTTGAAGTGCTGAAAATATTTGTGTTGTTTCAAGACTGAATGTTGTATAATCCTCTTTTTGAACCAATCAGTTCACTGGTGAAAGAGTCTGATAAACTCCATGAAGGATTCAAACTGGAATCAACAGCTGACTCACAGAATATAGATTACACAGCAGATGGATCTGATATGATGGAGACCTTAGATAGTCTGGGATTTAATATGTTCCAGGAAAAGTCTGATAGGTAAGGATATATTGTAGTTCTTCACCTCCTTATAGTGAAGGCCACATTTATGGCAAATCCCCCCCCCCCCCCACTTGTTTTGTTTAAAAGATTTAAAATCAAATATAATCTTCAATACATTAAACGCCTTTTTAACATTGACTCAATAACATTTTGTTGCGACATTTTAGTTTCCTCTCACTAAAAGTCTCCGCAAAGTCAAACAAACTTTTCTCCCTTCCATCATAATTCGTATTGATAGAGCTGCAAACTATTTCAAGAACTCTCCTCTAAAGGTTTCCATTCTTCCATACTTTTATTGTTCCAACAACAAAAATGTCTGTTTCTTGTGTTGTTTCCTTGACTGAACTAATCTAAAAACTTTGTTGTATTTTATACATTTCTTTATTATTTGTAGTAAAGCTGCCGTTTCCTCTATTCAGTGGCGTCTTCATCCAAATACTTTGAGGCATTATTCTAAAGTAAATACTGGGAAACAACCAGTTCACATTTACTTTGATGATGATGATGAGGAGGAGGATGGTAATGATGAAATAACAAGAGAAAAATTCACCGACAAAGTTGAAGAACTTGAGAAAAACAAAGTGGTTCAGAAAGTGAAAAAGTTTCTCTCTGGAATTGAATGTTTAACGGACAAAGCAGAAAATCTTGGGACTGAAGAGAAACTCCATTCTTCAGATTGTCCTGAGAATAATTCTATTCCATCTGCTGAAACAAAAATTGAAACTACAATTTCAGACCCCTTGGATTGTGTAAAAAATTGTGAAGGAGCGAGTATTACTCCTAGTAAGGTAGCATCATTTTGTGACGATTCTGTTGAAAAACAAGGGGTACATTTTGTAGATACTGCGAAACCAAATTCGTCAACTGAAGGTTCTGTTGAAAAATGTCTGCGTAAATCAAAGCCTTCGGCTGGCAAAAGTAAAAAACAAAAACAGAAAATGGATATTCCAGCTGAGATATTGGAAGACCAGACATTAAGAAAATATTGGTCTCAAAGATTCCGATTATTCTCCAGATTTAATAAAGGAATCAAATTAGCCAAAGGTAATTAGTTTCTGTTTTGTATATTATTGGTGTGGAATAGAAAAGCAGAAACCTAATTAGAGGTTTGTGCGTGTATGCGCCATGTGGTATATGTAAAGAATGGTAATTCAAGATTCCTGAAAGGATGCTGCTGTCTTGCTAATCCATCTCATCTATCTCAGTTGCAGAAGACCAGTCATATATAATGGTGAGGAAGATTTTATACAACTCTAAAATCTAATCCTTAAGTGATAAGTGTTAGGTCTCCAGTCTGGGGATAACTTCTTCCCAACAAACTAAGAGTCCCTGGAATATGTTGGGGGTTGGGGGCTGCCCTCTCCCTTTTCACTAAAAGATATGAGGTTGAGCTGAAAAGTTCATAGTCTGAATATGAAGGAGTGATGCTAGAGCTGTGAAATCTTGCATGCAAGAATTCCAGCTCTTCTTATTAATAACTGCATTGTTTCTTTCCAAGTAAATTCACATCTGACTTTGAAAGTAACTAGTAGTGACATCTCTTGAGAATGGACAAAATTTGGCATTGTGGTGCTATGGAGTACCTGCAGAAAAAGGGTCTCTACATTAGGGAATGATGCTGTAACTTTATCAACAGTGCAAAAGTGGGCAACTGGATTTAGGAGGAGAAGGGAGAGTCTTGGAAATGACCCAAGTCTGAAGGTCTTGCAGCTGCCACCACCAATAATGTGCAACAAAGTGGAAAAAAGAGTACTCAAATACCAGAGGTAGAGTAATATGCTTTATTTAAAAGCAGCAGAAATATAACAAAAAACTGTTACTCTGAGTTTCACGTTCCCGTTCATCAGACAGTTTTGTTAGAAAAAAAAAAAAACTGTCCGGTGAACGAGAACGTGAAACTCTGAGTAACAGTTTTTTGTTATATTTCTGCTGCTTTTAAATAAAGCATATTACTCTACCTCTGGTAGTTGAGTACTCTTTTTCCCACCTTGTTGCACATTTCATGTGCTTACTCCGGTATATATATATATTATGCTCATTATTATATTAGGAGATTCACTGTGATATTTACAATGTTTTTAGATAGTTGGTTCTCCGTGACCCCAGAGAAGATTGCTGAATACGTAGCTGAGCGGTGTCGTTGCGATGTCATTGTGGATGGTTTCTGTGGTGTCGGTGGTAATGCTATTCAGTTTGCCTTCACTTGTCAACACGGTAAGAATGGTTTTTATTTTACTTTATTTTAGTTTATTTTTATAATTTGTTAATTTTATGATAAATGCAAAACAACAACACAGAGGAACCAACATAAGCTTAAATAATAAACCGCGTTCTGAGTTCAAATTCCCACCGAGGTCGACTTTGCCTTTCATCCTTTCGGGGTCGATTAAATGAGTACCAGTTACGCACTGGGGGTCGATGTAATCGACTTAATCCCTTTTGTCTGTCCTTGTTTGTCCCCTCTATGTTTAGCCCCGTTTATGCAATAAAGAAATAAATAATAAACCACGATGAGTGAACCGTGATATGGCGAGGGATGAAAGCCCAAAAGATGTTGGCTGCTCTAATTGTGTTTCTGCTTCTTCCCTCCAGTTCTGGCCATCGACATTGATCCAGTGAAAGTAGGATATGCACAACACAATGCGGAACTGTATGGCGTTGCTGACCACATTGAATTCATCGTTGGAGATTTTCTACAAATAGTCCCTCACTTAAATGCTGTTGATGTTGTATACCTGGACCCACCTTGGGGTGGACCAAACTATTTGAGCGCCAATGTGTTTGATGTTGAGACCATGGAACCCAAAGCATATCCTTCAGTATATCTATTTATTTATTGTCTGTGTTGAATGCTTGTGCTTTTGTTTATGTTAGTGAGGGTTGATTTGGTTTGCAAAGTCATACAATTGTTTGTATTATTATTAAGTGCCAGTCATATACTGGGGTCAAGCTAATTGACTTCTCTCTACCCTCAAAAATTTCGGACCCTGTGCCAGCATGTGAAACCATTATTGTACCAGTGGAACACTGGGGTTGATGTAATCGACTAGCCCCTTGACCCAAATTTCAAGCCTTGTGCCTATAGCAGAAAGGATTATTACCATTATCATCATTAGTCTCATCTATGCTAGCATGGAAGACGGATGTTAAACGATGATGATTATGGCAGCAAGCTGCCAGACTCGTTAGCATGTTGGACGAAATGCTTAGCAGTATTTCAGATGTCTTCACATTCTGGGTTCAAATTCTGCCAAGGTCGACTTTGCCTTTTATTCGTTCAGGGTCAATAAATTAAGTGCCATTGAAACACTGGGGTCGATGTAATCAACTAGTCCCTCCCCCAAAATTCCAAGTCTCAGAGTAGAAACCATGTATAGCTACTTTGTGTTGGGTTTGTGAAACCCAGTTTTTTGTTGGTGTTAAAAAAAACAGCAACATTATTTTAGGGTTAAAACATCGCTTTTCTATAGAAATAAATAAGGTTTCAGTATTCCTTGTTTCCATCACTTCACCACTTTTCAGCTAAAAGTAAGAAAGAAATATCATTTATTTCACCTTAATTCTTCAATACTTCAGACATATTTGCTGCAGCCAGAAAGGTGACCAATAATCTTGCATTTTCTGCCCCTCGCAACACCAGTACAGAACAGGTATAATTACTTTATCTATTTAACTCATAATTACATGTAGATGATTATTATTATTTGCTGATAGTTGCATTTTTGAGCTTTACGAATTGCCAAACAGGTGGGTGTAGACATCATCATAATATGTCCATTTTGCCATGTTTCTAGGGTTGGTCAAGTCATTTTCAGGCACTGTAACTGACCACTTGTGGTTCTTTGTGATCTTTATGGCATTCACTTGCCATTACCATTTGTTCCCATGTATTCCTCTCCTCAACAATCTGAGAGCTGCTTCTGGTTCCAATCTGATTTGGCTTGGTTTCTATGACTGGATGCTCTTCTTAACACCAACTACTTTAAAGAGCATGCTGGGTGTTTCTAACATGGCCTATATTGGAGCCTGGTGTAGCCATCCGATTGCACCAGTCCTCAGTCAAATCGTCCAACCCATGCTAGCATGGAAAGCGGACGTTAAACAATGATGATGATGATGATGATATATATATATACATGTATATACATATATATATATATATATATATATATGGGAGAATGTACGAAAAAACAACAACAGACGAGGACAGGTGGTGTAAATAACAAAAGGATGTATTAGTATGACGCTCGGGAATACGGAAAGTCTTTGACGTTTCGAGCTACGCTCTTCAACAGAAAGAATACGGAGACAAGGAGAAAAACACGGAGAAAAAAAATTGAATAGTGTCCAGTCAACGGTCAATATATATATATATATGTATATATGTGTATATATATATGTGTATATATATATGTGTATATATATATATGTGTATATATATATATATGTGTATATATATATATATATATGTGTATGTATATATATGTATATATATATGTATATAGCCACTAAATAGTTGTTTTTGCTGAGAGAGGAGGCAAATATGTAACTTGTGGAGAGACCCGGCAGGGTTCAGAAGTAGATTAAGTCGGTCATTTTCTGTCTGTGGAAGAAATAACGACAAGGATTTGTTTGTTTTTTGTCCAAAGTCTCACAGTATGGACTAAAAAGATATCAAAGTTTACTTGAACAGATCTTTGAGAAAGATATCCACAAACACTGTTTTGCGTCATGATGTAAGATGTTTCAGCCAATATGGCTACATTGTAGCAAACATGCAACTGTAAATTCTTGTGAGGTCAAGAACACATATCATCAGCAACTTTTCTATGGAAATCTTGTCTCCCAAATCTTTATTCTCTTTCAGTTTATTGGATAATGTTTTTGGCTGCCGTTGTATTTCCTCCTTTTAAATTTTCCCCTTTTCTTTCAGTTGTGTAAATTAGCTGGAGAACATGGTAAAGTGGAGATTGAACAAAATATTCTCAACAACAAAGTGAAGACAATCACTGCGTATTATGGAGAGCTGATTGTGGACAGGAAGTGAGAAAACATTGAGTGTTATTTCACTTCTGGCAAACTTTACCTAGACACCCCTCCACCGTCCACTTGTCTTCTCACCAACCCACCTGCCCCTGTTTGTGCCTCATTCCACACCTACATGTACAACTCATGACCTATTGGTTTACTGACACACTCACACATAATCACATCACTTGAGCATCAACCTGATTACTGAAACCTGTACACATAGGATATCTTTATCAATTGCTTCGCCCAACTTTCATTTCATATTCCATAATAGTTTTTTCTCCTTTGAACAGGCTAATTTCTTTCTTCCTGTTAGATTTTGTATATATTTGGGTGATGAATGTGTATATATATATATATATATATATCTATATATATATATATATATATATATATATCTATATATATCTATATATATATATATCTCATAACAATGAACATCTCATAAACCTATCAGCCTAATTACAATTCACCAACCAGAAGGGTTTCATTTGTTATTAATGCTTTTGGGAAAACATGAACATTTCAAAGTCCCCTCATTACACCTCCAAGCTAATTAATGTTGAATATTTTACAGCTATGTGTACAATAACACAGCAAACTAATAGTAATAATTATAGAAATCATTTATGTTTATGTTAAATCTCTCTTCTCCACTCCCCTCTTTCTGTCTCACTCTCCAAATGTGTATATATATATATATTTACAGCGGCGAGCTGGCAGAATCGTTAGCACGCTGGGTGAAATACTTAGTGGTATTTCGTCTGCCATTATGTTCAGAGTTCAAATTCCGCCAAGGTCGACTTAGCCTTTCATCCTTCCGGGGTCGATCAAATAAGTACCAGTTATGCACTGGGGTCGATGTAATCGACTTAATTCCTTTTTCTGTCCTTGTTTGTTCTTTCTGTGTTTAGCCCCCTGTGGGCAATAAAGAAATATACATATATATATTTACACACACATTTAATTATCAACATCGTTTCAGTCTTGACTTTTCCATGCTTGCATTAGGTCAGACAGAATTCATTGAGGTAGAATTTCTTTTTTTTTTTTTACGGTTGGATGTCTTTTCAACCTCCTGTTTCCAAGCAACATAATATTTCTGCATGGCTGGACATATTTTCATAGAAGATTAGAATCAAATGATACCATGTGCTTTTGAAGTCATGTAGGATGAACAAAAGTTCCTTACTTAAAAAACGGTTAAGGGTTGGTGACAGGAAGAGCATCCAGCTGTAAAATACTGCTTTAAAATAAGTATCCATCAAATTGAAGAAGAAAAAAACCAGAGCAAAAAATCGGAAACAATAAAAGATGGTGAATTAAAATTATTAACAATTTATTTCCATTAAAATTTGTATGAAAAATACAGTTTCTATCCAACCAACAAAACAAGTCACCACACTACATAACAGCTCAACACATTTTCTTACCAACAAATAAATGAAATGAAAACATTCTATGATTTTTGGCAATAATAATAATATCTAGAATGCTTCAACAGAATGCTTCTGTGTGAAGTTGAAGAAAGACCTTTTGCTTGTAATGCCAGCAAGAAACAATGGAAGTCTGTTAGAATATTTTAGGTTTGGTTTTCAATTTACAGAATGTTTCTCCTCAAATTCTATGGGATTATCTCTGGATAATCCAAATACCTAGGTTTGTAAGAAACTAGTCAATTAATGAACTGAATGAAATATTTGGCAATGGTCGTTATTTTAAGTTGAAAGAATTCAAACAGGAAAAACTGAAAAAAAAAAATCTATAAAAGTTGTATTAATCAAAAAATATTTAATGAAACTCCTTTTAAGTAAAGTCTTCAACTGTATAATTTCAATATGGTAATGTAATACTGAACAAAGAACGAACAAAGAAAACTTATTTGATAACAATATTTGTATTTATGATAATATCTGAAAGCACCACCCCAATGCGTAGAGGAGTAAATTTAATACAGTATATTACTGGTACTTATTTTTCAACTTTGATGAGACTGAAGGCAAGATTTGAACTTCCTGAATCACTTGATATTTTATTTAAATTGCCATTTCTGATATTACCTTAATAATGATAATAATAATAATTCTCTCTAATAAAGGCACAAGGCCACAATCACTTTAATCGTTTATAACAAGGAGAAAGATTCAGTTCTGGCAGGATTTTGAAGTCGTGAGAGCCACTTTGTCTGGCTTTCAATGCAATAATTTCTTTTCCTTTTTTTGATAGTTTAGGATTTCATAAGTGACTGGAATTGAAATTACTGGTCCTTTTTTTTTTTTTTTTAAATTCTATTTGAAATGAAAGGCAAAGCTTGGCAATAACAAGACTGAAAACATTCAACATAGATTGTGACTAAGTCCACCTTAGCACTTGGCCACTACTAAAAATGGATTCTAATAAAGGCGAGTGAAGAGGAAATATTTCAGAAAACATCACATAGTAAGTATTACAAGATCTGATAGTATATAGCATTAAGACAGCTAGTAGTAGTAGCAGCAGAGTCCAAGATGACCACCCAGTCTTATATAAACCATATTTAAAGGTTGTCTCGGTTCTGTTTGTTCTAAGAGAGAAAATCACAGCCAACTCAGCCAGCAAAGTGGTTACACGTATGTGCACACACACACACACACACTGGCCATATCCAGGTCAATGTTGCCGAGACTATTTCACTTGAGAAACACTCATTACTGTTATTAAAGGCATGACCATTACAACCTCTTATGTCTCTCTTCTTATTGATCACCAATTAGCAGATATTTCTGATTATAGAAATATCATTGACCACCTTCCTACACACCTAAAGACCCAGATTTTTGTTATTTCGTAGACAATTCTGCAGTTGTAGATTTGGAAACTTGTTATAATCTAGAGACACTGGTTTCCTTCCCTCTTTCTTCACCAATTACTTCCAAATTAATAGATTAATTAACATCAAGTTTATAGAAATCTGCTACTGTTGCTGAAAGTATTTCATTAAAATCCAGAACTCAGAAACGAATTTAAGCAGGGTTTCATAAGAGACCGAACAAGTAGGTTACCTGTCAATATTAATATCTGGCAGGACATCAGGCAGCTAACTACACATTGTGTCACATTGCATAGACAGCTAATTACAGATTTCTGTTAATCGTTACATAAAAAAACGATAAGGAGGAGTTGTTGAAAATCATTTGCAATTGTTTCCTTCTCATTAAAAAAATTGTTAATAGAAAAGAATTTATAAATAACAACAGATAGAAACTGAACTTGCACAAAGATCTGAGATGATTAAAAACAATTTTTTTTCTCTGTGTAAATGAAATGCCATTAAGAAGTTCTGATGAGTCCATATTAACAAAAAACTTTGATAAGTGCCATCTGGTACATCTCCCAGATGTTAAGCAATTTAAAAGATTTATTTTAAGCATTTAAACCTTTCTAAAATATATTAAATATTTTTCACTAAAATGCTGGTTAACTTCAATGGAAGTTATTAATTCTCAGGTGTTGGATATAACAAGATCCTGTTAAAGTTAATTCTAAGAGTCTTTGATACCTCAATGTTTTGTGAATTCCTCTTGGAACCTGTTCAAAGTGAGAATGGAAGCTTCACAATTCATGAAGTCAATAACCAAAATTTCTTTTTGCAATTCAGCAAGTTTTAATATGGAGGTAATGGTGCTTCCAACAAGCCAGTTACTTTTGTCTCCTCAAATCCATCCCCTGTAATAAAGAAGAAAAATACATTTTACTCCAAGAGTAGAAGAAAAATTTGTGGTTCAATGATTAAGCTTAAAAGGTGGGAGAGAGATAGAGAACTTGAGAGAATGGTCCAATTAAGATTACAATTAGAAATGGGCGAGGAAATATGAAGTAAGCTGCAGTTATGGGCTGGTCAGTCTATAAAATGTCTGATAGATCAACTTTGGTTAAACTGCCGTCACTGGATCAATGTTCTTATAGTTAGCATTCTTCGAAACTTTATTGAAAAGCATCTGACTGACAAACCAAATAGAAACAACAGCACAGGGGCCTCTTTGCTGGTGGTAGGCTCTGAAGATCATTGCACCTTCTCCTGCAAACAACTAGATTCCCTCCTCTCCTCTGTCCAACCCAACCATCCTACCCTCAAATTCTCCTGCCCTATCTCTAACATTTCTGTCAGCATACTCCACTCCTGTTCACTGGTTCACATTTCCACACCACTCTGTCGCAATATTTGAAGAACAATTTCAGAAACTTGAAACGACTTACTTCCATTCTGATGGAATGGCAACATCAAACTGCCACGCATGTTTGCATTTTTTAACTCCACACGTTCATGTTTTAATCTCTGCTGTAGAATCTGTTGCATAAGTTCTCGTCTGGAAGAGAGCAAGACTTGGTTCCATTAAGAGTCAAGAAGAGTGCAAGTAATAAAGAAGAAACAATCACATTGTAATGCAATGTAGGACTCAATACCTATGATTGCTGTCTGTAATGCCCATTTTCTCCAGTTTGATGTCATTCATTCTAATCAATGTACGACCTGGATGTAAACAAAAGAATAAAAATAAAAAAACTCCATTTAAAGAATTCTTTAAAAATTAAGAAAGTATACAAGAGTTACAGTAGTACAGAACAAATAGTTAGGATGTCTGGCAGAGCCACAGTTCAGACAAGAATCTGATGTTTAACAATAGACACAAACTATTTAAAATTGAAGGCGCCATACCTGTTACTTCATGGTCCAAAAACATATTTTCATACATATCACAGTAGCAACCACACCGTTTCCGTAACCATTTGTTAACATCTGCTGTGGACCAAAAATACAGAGGTTTTCTTTTCTTCTTCACATTGCTGTTGTCTTTCACTTTGTCCTTCAGAGAATAACAAGAGAGAGAGAGACTTGGTTTGAAAAATTGGCAAAACTTCATTCCAGAAGAGAATTACTTTTAGAAAATACAGCATTTAGTTTTGGTATTAGGGACTGACTCTAGTTTGTAGAGTTCAGTACCCACATGACACCACACCTGTCTTTACTGATGTGACAGTTACATAGTGTTGTACACAAACAAACCCAGTTGCAAAGAACAACAAAAATAAAATAGTTGTATGCTGTCAACTTAATGTGACAGTCCCATGAAGGGAATAATACTACTGTTGTTTAGATCTAGGAAGCTACACTGCTTCCTGTTGGCCTTGACACATTTCCTGTGTCCTTATGTTTACAAGAGGAAGACAAGCACCTCCACGCAGCTAAGAGGAAATGTTAGGCCTATTCTTTGACAAACCAGTCCCCATGCAGCGTGATTGATTTTTAACTTCACCTGTATCACAGTAATTGCAAAGTCTGTATGTGTGTGGGTGTGTGAGTGAGATTCTGTGGAAGAAAAAAATGAGTGTTGGAGACTAAATCAAGAGGAAAAAAAAAAGAACCTACATCTGAAGTGACCAGGGTTTCGACTTCCTTGTCCTCTTTATTATGATCACTGTTCAGGCGATGGGTCTCCTCCACTTCCTTCTCAGCCTTCGTCTCATCACCAACACTTGGTTGGTTGGCAATGGTTCTATCCATGGCACATCTAAACAGATTGTAAATAGGAAAAAAAACTGAGACAGTCATTTTGTATATGACACACAAACACACTGCATTTATTGGAGTCAGAAAGAAACGAGATTGTGTGATGTTCATTCACTTCCAAAAGATACTGTAGCAATGTAATTACATTGTGAGATGTCACAATCTTGGTAATGTCTTTGACTGCTAACCTTAATCCTTTTTGTATTTAATGCCATTCAGGTTGAACATGATGACCTTTGTAGCCAATGCTGCTTGTTTCTTTAGATCTTGGTTCTTTTTGCAGTCTATTGGCCATCTGTTCTTCGTCACCAATTCCTGTACATCTCATGTCTACATTAACATCAAAACAAACAGAAGCTTCTGGACACTAACTCATTGCTGACATGTTATTGATGATATCGTTGGTGATGGTGATGATGATGATGATGATAGTGGTGATGGTGATGATGAAATGGTTTTGGCTGGATGTAAACGTAACTCTCAAAAGGTTGTCAAAGTTTCTTACACCTACAATAATTCCGATGGACAAAACCTACAGAAATGTGGTTGAAGGAAAAGAAATTCTTGGAAAGCAAAGTTCCAGAAGTAGTTGTTGAGTCTTTCAAGACTTTCCAACTCCAGTAAGATTGATATGATGTGCCTGGTAAACCTGTAGGGTTTGATTTAAATAGGTAAACAACGAGAAAAAAATGGAGAACAGGACAAGTAAACACAGAGAAAGGATCCTTCATCAGTTGTTGGCTGTCTGTCTACTCATATATATATAATATATATATATATATATATATAGAGAGAGAGAGAGAGAGAGACAGAAAGCGACATTTCCAGGCTTCTATACAGTTTCTATCAAATTATGTTGGCCAATTTAAGATTAGGATTGAAAACATTCATTCATGGTGCCATACAGTGGGACCGAACCTAGGACCACATGGCTATGAAGCTCTTTACAACATGGCTACGCCCATAGCTTTGCATAAAATATAGCTACTAACGAACATTGATTTCCAGGTTTTGCTGATTGGATGATATTGAGTTTTCATGAGTAAAAGGAACATTCCAGAAATCCTGGAATCCATTTTCTCGGCTGTATAGAGTGGAGGCAATAAAGAATTAAATATCTTACAGCAGAGATCCAAACGAAGATCGGTTAAAAAATGAAACTCATAACCTTTGAAATGATAAAAGGTTAACCCTTCCAGTCTGATGGGCTAAAAATAAGAGTTGAGATTTAGTTCTGGACTCATGGTGACAAATGTCTGCCCAGAAAGTAAGTTTAGGGAGAGCCCTAGAGAGAAATCATCCCTCTAGAACCATATAAAAATTGAGGAGTTGACATTCTCAAATGATTTAGTATTTATTTCAGACAGAGAGGTGGGGTGGATTAAGTGTGTTGCACAGATCGAGAATAAAAACATTGACAGGGATTCGAAGTCACGAATTCTGAGCTGTTTATACAATAATATATCCATTTATTCATGGTATCTTTATTATAACAGCTTAGGTAAATCGGTCAATGAGTCCCTGCAGACAATAGTAGTTAGTGGATAAGTTTGGTGTGTGTGAGGGGAGGGGCGTGTCTTCAAATGAGAACACCGTAATATCAAAGTAAATGCAATAATCAGGTGATTCTAAACAGCCTATTCCAATTATGTCGAAGAACAGTATAATTCCATAGTCTTTGTTCCAACACCAAGAACAAGGTCAGATATACAAAGAACGATGTATGGTCGGTTATTATCTCACTCTCATTGTTTTACTGGTATTTGTCAACTGTGAACAGTAAAACCTCCAAAGTGGATTACAATAAAACACAGCTCAACAACAACGGGACTCTTATGTGGTCGCTTGTCCTGCGAGAAACAGCAGCCAAATCTCCTTTGACCGCCTTAAACAAGCAATGACACATTGCAGGATGTAATCCTAGACATACACGAAAAGGTGATATGACCATGTCTGGAATGGTTTTAATCACAGAATTGTTTATTCAAGGTTGACCTGAGATTAAACTGAAGAGATGGGAGTGAGGGTAAACTCAACATACACAGTGTAGAGAATAACATACACACACTGACAACTACCGACATATACAAGCTATATATACACACACACATACATATATATATATATATATATATATATATATTCGCATACATGGCAATAGGAAGCAATTCACAAGAAAAGAGCGATTGTGGGAGGTGAAATGCCATAAAAACTATTATTAATGTCGTAATTCCGGTTAAGTAGCAGCTTCGTATAAAGACTGTTCTTACTGAGGGTGAAAAGAAGGGTTATCTGGAAGAAATCCCACCGGGAAAGCATTTAAAGGGAATAAAAATACTCACAGTTCGACAAACCCGGGTTTGGACTAGAACCGGATGTTATGTAGTAGGAACCGGAAGTTCTTTAACCACGCCCTCTGCCGTTACACACACACACACACACACACACACAAACATAATTTATTTAAAAATAAAGAAAGGAAGAAAAAATTCGAAAAGAATAATATTTATCTGGATCGGACTTTAAGCATTTTAGACTTCAACTAAAAATAATAAAATATTTTTGTTTAAAAATAATTGATTAAAATTGAATTAATTTATAAAGTTAAAGGGAAGTTACTCTAGTCACTCATGCAGACTAAATTGTGTTTAGGACATTTGGCCTTTATAAAAGCTTTGTATTTCTGTGAGTGACGGGATTAGAATATTGTAGAGTGTATGTCTTCCCAAACAGGATCATAGGAGCGAAACACCAGTGAAATTGTGTTAACAGAATACCAAAAGTGATTGCTTTTCGAGGCAGGCTATATGAGATGTTGTGGAGGCGCAATGGCCCAGTGGTTAGAGCAGCGGACTCGCGGTCATAGAATCGCGGTTTCGATTTTCAGACTGGGCGTTGTGAGTGTTTATTGAGCGAAAACACCTAAAGCTCCACGAGGTTCCGGCAGGGGATGGTGGCGAACCCTGCTGTACTCTTTCACCACAACTTTCTCTCACTCTTTCTTCCTGTTTCTGTTGTACCTGTATTTGAAAGAGCCAGCCTTGTCACGCTGAATATCCCCGAGAACTACGTTAAGGGTACACGTGTCTGTGGAGTGCTCACCCTTTGCACGTTAATTTCACGAGCAGGCTGTAGATTCGTGATCTTTTCTCTTTGCCTGCCTGAGTTGGGAGTATTGCTGTCTGGGAGATATCTTATGGTAGTGGAATAGTATTTAACTGCTATTTCTAAATTTCGGTATGTGGTGAAGCAATTTTGCTGAACCCTAATTATAATTATGCTTATAATTATAAAAGTTTTGTCTATCTATCTATCTATCTATCTATCTATCTGTCCATCTACCTATCTATCTATCTATCTATCTATCTATCCATCTACCTATCTATCTATCTATCTATCTATCTACCTATCTATCTATCTATATATCTATCTATCTCTCTCTCTCTCTCTCTATATATATATATATATATTAACATTAACAATAATAAAGAGCATGGAGACTTGTACATCCACAGATTTTTTTTTATAGTTATATACACCATGTTATAATGACCTACACGTGTTTCCATTGTTGTGACCACTCACTGTTGTGAATGTAACCTTGTAATGTTGGTGAGGCTTCAGGGTCTGTCCATTTGGTCATCCTCGAAGTGAACTGGTTGAAGTAAATTTTTGTTAGTGCAAAAGCGCATTGTGACCAGCTATGTATAACAACATCTGACGACCTGGTTGGTCACTTGACCATGTGATATTAATGGATTAATGGATTAATGGATTAATGTATCAAGAATAGTTTTAATCATTCACCATTTCCACTGGTTTATTGTCCCAGTCAGAGAACAGACCCTCTCAGCCAAGTACTGGCATTTTGTAAACAGAAATGAAAGCTATTTCTTTCTGTTTGTTGGACAACAACCAGATCAAGCTGTTTCTGGTTTTCTTTTCCCTTGGGACAAACTAAGCCATTCTTGTGTTTTCTTCAAACAGAATTCAATTATGTTAGAAGCAGTTTTCTTCTCTGATTCAGCTAATCTCAATATGAAATAGTTTTTAGTTGTATAAAACACTGAATTGCCATATCTATTTCGGCAGGTCATGTGTTGACAGTATTTTTACCTCAACCCCACCACACTATTTTCCCTCTAGTGCACCCCACCCACCTTTTCTGTCCCTGTTATTTCGTTCCTCTTCACCTTGTACCTTGACTTCACATCTTTCTCTTTCCATGCATTCATCTCTTCAGCAAGGCACGTGCTCCTCTCGTTCGATCATACTTTCACATTCTTTAATACTTTGGTAATTGGGGACCTCAAGTGCTGGTGCCATGACAAAAGCATCCAGCTCACACTGTGAAATGGCTGACATTAGGAAGAGCGTCCAACTGTAGAAACCATGTAGACACTGGAGCATGACACAGCCCTCAAGCTCATCAGTTTGTGTTCAACCGTCCAGTCCATGTAAGCATGGAAAAAGGGTCATTAAATTATGATGATGATAATAGCACATGTAGCACACAAACAACTTTAATTCAATAATTTAGGTTTAATGCTATTTCTACAACAAGTTTAGCTCAAACCTTATTTATTACCTCTGCCTTAGCGAAGGCGAAGATATTATTTTCAGTCGTGTTTGTTTATTTGTCCGTGGACAGGATATCTCAAGAACCACTGGATGGATTCAGATGAAACTTTCAGAAATGTTTGGCCTTGTGACTGGCACAAACTGATTATATTTTAGGATCAATCCAGTACCAGAAGGATTTGGGATTATTTTTCTGGTTTCTTAACTTAATTGTTGAGAGCGATCAGGTTTATTTTTAGTATTCTCGTTTGTGAGAGCATTCAAGTTTATTTCAGATATTCTCATTTAAAAAATCACCTCCGGCTAATCGTTGAGAGGACATTGGTGTTGCCTTGGAGGAGATTTGTGCTCTGTGAGTGCTCGTTTATTATGATTACTATTATTGATAAGGTGGTGAGCTGGCAGAATCATTAGCAAAACTAGGTGAAATGCTGGGTGGTATTTTGTCTGTCTTTACATTCTGAGTTCAAATTCTGCCAAGGTTGACTTTGCCATTCCTCCTTTTAGGGTCGATAAAATAAGTACCAGCTGAGTATTAACATTATTATTATTATTTTAAGTGAAAAGAGTTGCTTTTTGTCCTGTCTGAATCACTGTTTCATTCAAGGCCATACGTCACAAACTTTTGGAAGTAGGCATCAGTCGTTTAGTCCCATTGAATTATTGAGACATTTAGGCTGGAAGAGGTCTTATGTTTTAACTTCTGCTGGTACATATAATTTACTGCTATGGCATTACCTTTTACCATATATTCTATGCTGGTCAGCCAAACATAATTGAAACTGAAAACTGCGAGAAACCAAACAAGCAAGGCATTTGAGTCAAGCTCCATTTTCTCTCTATAGTTTCTGTTCACCATCACTGAAAGGAAGTGAAGTTATGAATAAAACACCACACACAGGTGTATACACAAAAATGCACACACTCACACACATATATATACATATTGCATATATGTATACATACACACACATTCATGCATGTACACATACATTCATATATATACACATATGTAGACACATATACAGACATGAATTTATACATAGACTCATACAGACATACAAACATGCATATATTCACACACATATACAAATACATACATACATACATATATATATATATACATACATATACACATACATATACACACATTCAAATATAACCGAAATAGTTTTTCTAAATATTTGAAAACAGCAACAACCACAGGAAAAAAGAACAACTCAATGAAATGTTTTCTTAATTTTATTTATTTAATTACCATTTGAAAACGTGGGAATGTTTCAAATCAAATTAATATTTGTCATTTTATATTTTTTAAACTGATTTTGTTTTGTTTTTGTTTTTTCAAAGGATGATTAATGATGAAATGCTTTTCATTTTTCTTTGTGATTTTCTTATTTTGTCCATATTTTTCAAATAATGACATTTTCAGTTAACGACTTGATGCCAAGTCAGTCACATTTGTTAAGTTCTTTGTATTTTCTTCTTTAGTCTTTCAAATCTCAACAAATCTTACTGCTTAGCTCAGATGGACAAGTATGTTTACCATTCTTACATGAACAATTATACAAGACACATTTATGAATAAAGCTGAAGTGTTCTGTGTAATACATGGTGCCATTCACTTTACAACCTGCACAAATAGAAAGAACAGAAAAAGCATTGAATCAAAATCTTGAATGGCAAAATAATAAAATAAGAGATTTGTTTTGATTGACATTGTTATAATGGTAAATAAACATGACAATAATTATTTATTGTGCAAACACAGCAAACTGTTTCTCTGAGATCAAATCAATAACTGAATATCATTATTGGTATATATATTTGGATATTGATGTGGTCGCATGAAAAACCCTAACCCCTAACCCAACAGTGATGGAGATGGGAAGATATACACTTTTCAATTCATGGAGGAGTGGAGCTTACAGCATTTAATTACCTCCTCCAACTAGGACTAATCAAGGAACCCCACTAATCTTGGTTCACCCTAACCACAAAGGGCACAAGTCCTTACCCAACTGTTGTCTCCAGCCTATAATTGCATTTAGAGTAGCTCCATTTACCCTAACTGTTTTCATCACAAACAGCCACCTTTTGACAAATCCCATGGGGGTGGGGCATTTTCTTCTCCATCCTCACTTTCTTTTCTAAATGGAACTTATAAAAGTGGATGAGGGATACACTCAGGAGGAAGGCGTCTTTCAGCCTTGTCCATCACACGGCCACTTTCTCAATAGCTATGGACAGAAGAATATTACTTAGCCTGCCTTATAAAAGGTAGGCAATGGGATGATCTTACTGCCAACCAATAAATGGATCTGACAACAATTGTTCGACACAACTTCACAAGCCAGCAATGCTCATGAATGTGTGAAGTATGGTTTTATCACTCTGCATGTATCTCAAACCTGGTGGCACTTCCATGCCTGTGGAGTTTGTTTAAAATTGATAAGGAGCCTCAATAGAACTGTCAAGCTGAGAATATATGTAAGCGACCCATAGAAGTCTCTGGTCCAAAATTCTTCTGGAACAGACCAGCTAGTTTGTCCTCATGGATGCTTGGAGTTTTCCCAAGAATTTCATTCTCTTTACTCACCACTAGATCTCCATATATTACCTACATAAAACTTCCACTGTGTGTAATTGCCCAACTGGTAGAGAGAAGTAGGCAACTGACAACATTCCAGGTTCCAGGGTATCTTACCTTGGTCTTTCCTTGATCCAGGAGATGAAGATAAGGCAGAATCATACAAAATGAATTGTGTCATTTATCATTATTTCAACATTAACTGAACCTGAAGGCTTTATCATTAGTTATAACATCTCCACCACCTAACAATTTTTGATATTTTCTTGTAAGATTTATGAGTTTATTTTAAATATTTCATTAAATATATTTCCATTTGATAACATCGCTTTATATGAGGGTGAGTCAAGAAGTAATTCCATTTTCTTTATTTCATGTGAAGTTTTTAATAAAAATAACTGGAGATTTTCTCAGTTATAAATGATTATATCATTTATGTTCTGAAATATTTTGTTTCCTACTTTTCAGGTTTTTAGACTAGTAAGGAAAATTCAAAATGGCTGCCCCCCTTAGAGTTACTTCAAAAACAAAGAGTAGTGATTGAATTTCTTGTTGCTGAGGGGGAAACACCTGTAAACATTCACCGACGATTACAAAATGTCTTTGAGGACAATGCTTTAGATTATAGCAATGTATGCAGGTGGGTCCGTCGTCTGAAAGATGAGAAGGTGGGAACTGTGAGTGTAGCCGATAAACTCCCTTTCTGCCCATCCGTCCGCTTCTGTGAATCCTGCCAATAAATCAAAAGCAGATGCTCTGATCAGAGAAGACAGGCGCTTAACTCTTGATGAGATGGCAGAAAACCTTGAAGTGAGCCATGGAAGTGCTTACAACATTGTCGAATCACTTGGCTTGATGAGGAAGTGAAAACTGTAGTGAAGAAATGGCTCAAAGAACAGTCAACAGAATTTTACGGGGCAGGGATACATGCTCTCATTCGAAGGTGGAACATTGTTATTGAGAGAAACAGTGACTATGTTGAGAAGTAGGGATGTGATCCACAGAGGACCGGCTTCATTTTGATGTATGATACATGTTCCTGTGTTGGTAATTATACCTGTCCTAAACAAAATGCCATTACCTTTTGACTCACCTTCGTATATTTGCATTTTATATCTTGATAAGTGCTACAACCAGAATTATATTTTCTAATTTTTTTTTTGTGTGTGTCATCCTGCTTCTGTTTTATATCCCTATTTAAATACCGTTGCAGAACACATTAAATAACAATTAAATGAAACAATTTCGTTTAATGCATTTCTATGATAATTAATGACACAAATAATATGAAGAGGTTCAAAGGCGGTCAGCTGGTCAGTTGGCAGAAATGTTAGCACGCTGCATGAAATGCTTAGCGGTATTTCATCTGCTCAGTATTTCGACCCCCAGTGTTCAGCTGGTACTTATTTCATCAACCCCCGAAAAGATGAAAAGCAAAGTCGACCTTGGTGGAATTTGAACTCAGAACATAGCAACAAGCGAAATACTGCTAAGCATTTTGTCCAGTGTGTTAACAACTCTGCCAGCTCACCGCCTTATAAATAACAATAATGATAATGATAATAATAATAATAATAATAATAATAATGATAGTAGTAGTAGTAGTAGTAGTAGTAACAATAATAATATGTGAGGCAATACATGAGGAAAGACTTACCTATAAAGCGTGCATCATGAGTGTTGGTTAAAACTGTTGTGGAAGGAGGAGGATGAGGAGGAGGAGAAGGAGATTCTGTTGTAGAATTACTATTACATAGGTTTTTAGTGTTATCATCTTTGCAAGTCCAGCGTCCATTGCAGTTGCACTTACAATTAAGTTCCAAACAGCCTTCAATTCTACTAGACCAAGTGTTTCCTGCGTAAATTTTTCCGTGCAGTGAACAGGGTTTACATCTTCCCTGCGGCACCCGTACCCTAGATGGGGGGATGCATGTATCACTTAGAACTTCACATGACCAGGAACCATTGCATGAGCAAAAACATTCCATTTTCTTACATCCTTTCTGAATGACCTTTGAACTTTCTCCCCGATAAACAGAACCATTCACTAAACAGTTTTTGCATTGGTCTCCGCAGATGTAGCGTGCCTTTTCAGCAGGGCACACCCATGACCCATTACAGTAACATGTACATGTGTATTCAAAACAGTTAACTTGACGTTTAAACTGGCTGTTACCCTGATAGTGATACCCATTTAAGATACATTGGTTGCAATCTGTGAGTTCACTTTTGCCACATATGTTTATAGATCTTTCAGGGGGACACGCCCAGGTTCCATCACAACCGCAGTTACATTCATACTGAAAGCAGTTTAGGGTATAGCGGAAATTACTATTGCCAAGAACAGATTTATCATTTACGGTGCAATTTTGGCAAACGTTTGAAGGTTTTGTACTTTCAACACCGGTGTCTGGAAGAGAATCGTTACCACATATTGGTTGCGTTCGATCTCCTGGGCAGAAAAATTTACCATCACAGAAACACCTACATTGATACCTAGTACAACCGAAATCATATTCAAAAGTTGAGTTGCCCTCAATAACTTTTTCTCCAAGGTGACATTTTTTGCAGAAACCAATTAAACGCCTTCTTGAGCAAATATGAATGGCAGGCCCGGCAAGACAGTTCCATGTGCCGTCACAATTGCATGAACAGCGGAAGCGCAAACAGTTTCGATCGAAAGAGAAGAAACTATCTCCAGCATATTTATTTCCTCGCACAACGCAGCTTCTGCACGTACCATCAGACTTCACTTTATCTTTAACTACACTGCAAACATTAGCCGTTAGGTGCTTGGGACAATGCCAGTTACCATTACAACGACATTTACACTGGAAGCGTCGACAACCCTGCCTATAAGTGAACCATTGGTTACCTGCATATTTTTTGCCTTTTACTTCACATTGCAGACAGGTTTCGCGTAATGGTTCTTCGTAAGTGCATACATTTTCAGGCTGCTGGGACGGGCATTTCCAATTCCCCTCACAATCACAAGAGCACTTGAATTTGAAGCAGGCCTCTAATAAATCAAATTCCTCGCCCCCCTTATACAACTGGCCTTTAACATTACAGTTGGTACATTGTCTGCCAGACTGACCTTGTAATCCATGACAAATGTCAACGGCCGTTTCAGTTGGACATTCCCAGCTACTGTCACAACTACATTTACAACGGTAGCGATAGCAGGCGTTAATTAGGTAAAATACCGTATTTCCCTTGTAAGAATTACGCTTGATAAAGCAGCTTCGGCAGTTGGTATTATTTAGTGGTGCTAAAGTAACCTGTGTTTGATTATTACATGTATCTACTGCAGTCTCTGTAGGACATTGCCATTTTCCATTACATGAACAAGTACACTGATAGAGCATACAATTGCGTTTATAAGTAAACCTTGTATTTCCTTTATATGTTTCATTGTTTACTCTACAATCCCTACATCTTGGTGATTGGGTTGGAGCATCTATATTCGCAGCGCAAATGTTAATCGTTTTATCTGTGGGGCACACTATTTCGCCATCACAACCACAAGAGCATGTGTATTTTAAACAGCCATATTGGTAATGGAACATAGAGTTTCCTCTATAGAACTTACCTTGTTTGATACAATCCTTGCATTGAGGTGACTTATTAACTGTGCAGTTAGGCATTGCAGTTTTTTGAAAGCAGTCTATACTTCCATTGCATTGACATGTACACAAATGTTTCTCACAGTTGTCTTCCTGATAGAAGCTAATGCCTGGAGAATATTTCACTCCATTAGCTAAGCACTTTCTCTTTTCACCAGGGCAGTGATATTGATTCACAGATGAACAACGGTTTATGCTTTTGTCATTTGGACAATTCCAAGTTCCATTGCAGAAACAGTAGCACAAATGATGATAGCAACGGTTATTAACTATGAAGGCTGTGTTTCCTTGATATACTTCATTACTTAATCTACATGTTGCACAAGATCTGTCAGATTGAAGAATTGAGGGGTCACCACAAATATATTCTGCATTATGGGCAGGACAATTCCAGCTTCCATCACAATTGCATTTACATTTGTATCTATAACAATTTTCATCATGTTGAAATTCTGTATTTCCTTTAATGATTTTTCCCTTTGCATCACATTGTTGGCAATTTCCTGTATGTCCACCACAAATATATTCTACACTTTCAGCAGGACAATTCCAGCTTCCATCACAGTTGCATTTACATCTGTATCTATAACAATTCTCTTCATGTTGGAATTCTGTATTTCCTGAATAAATCCTACCCTTTGCATTACATTGTTGGCAATTTCCTGTGCTGGCACCACAAATATATTCTGCATTATGGGCAGGACAATTCCAGCTTCCATCACAATTGCATTTACATTTGTATCTATAACAATTTTCTTCATGTTGAAATTCTGTATTTCCTTCAACGATTTTTCCCTTTGCATCACATTGTTGGCAATTTCCTGTGCTGGCACCACAAATATATTTTGCGTTTTCAGCAGGACAATTCCAGCTTCCATCACAATTGCACTTACATTCGTACCTGTAGCAATTTTCTTCATGTTGAAATTCTGTATTTCCTTCAACGATTTTTCCCTTTGCATCACATTGTTGGCAATTTCCTGTGCTGGCACCACAAATATATTTTGCGTTTTCGGCAGGACAGTTCCAGCTTCCATCACAATTGCATTTACATTGGTATCTATAGCAATTTTCTTCATATTGAAATTCTGTATTTCCTGAATAAATCTTACCCTTTGCATTACATTGTTGGCAATTTCCTGTGCTGGCACCACAAATATATTTTGCGTTTTCAGCAGGACAATTCCAGCTTCCATCACAATTGCATTTACATTCATATCTGTAGCAATCTTCTTCATGTTGAAATTCTGTATTTCCTGAATAAATCTTACCCTTTGCATTACATTGTTGGCAATTTCCTGTGCTTGCACCACAAATATATTTTGCGTTTTCAGCAGGACAATTCCAGCTTCCATCACAATTGCATTTACATTCGTATCTATAGCAATTTTCTTCATGTTGAAATTCTGTATTTCCTGAATAAATCTTACCCTTTACATCACATTGTTGGCAATTTCCTGTGCTGGCACCACAAATATATTTTGCGTTTTCAGCAGGACAATTCCAGCTTCCATCACAATTGCATTTACATTCATATCTGTAGCAATCTTCTTCATGTTGAAATTCTGTATTTCCTGAATAAATCCTACCCTTTGCATTACATTGTTGGCAATTTCCTGTGCTGGCACCACAAATATATGTTGCGTTTTCAGCAGGACAATTCCAGCTTCCATCACAATTGCATTTACATTCGTACCTGTAGCAATCTTCTTCATATTGAAATTCTGTATTTCCTGAATAAATCCTACCCTTTGCATTACATTGTTGGCAATTTCCTGTGCTGGCACCACAAATATATTTTGCGTTTTCAGCAGGACAATTCCAGCTTCCATCACAATTGCATTTACATTCATATCTGTAGCAATCTTCTTCATATTGAAATTCTGTATTTCCTGAATAAATCCTACCCTTTGCATTACATTGTTGGCAATTTCCTCTGTTGGTATCACAAATATATTTTGCGTTTTCAGCAGGACAATTCCAGCTTCCATCACAATTGCACTTACATTCGTACCTGTAGCAATCTTCTTCATGTTGAAATTCTGTATTTCCTGAATAAATCTTACCCTTTGCATTACACTGTTGGCAATTTCCTGTGCTGGCACCACAAATATATGTTGCGTTTTCAGCAGGACAATTCCAGCTTCCATCACAATTGCATTTACATTCATATCTGTAGCAATTTTCTTCATGTTGAAATTCTGTATTTCCTGAATAAATCTTACCCTTTGCATTACATTGTTGGCAATTTCCTTTTGATGATTCATCACAAATAAACTCTGCACTTTCAGCAGGACAGTTCCAGCTTCCATCACAGTTACAAAAACATCGATATCTGTAGCAATCTACATCCCGAGTAAATGCAATATTGCTTTGATAACTTTTTCCAGATATTAAACAATTTATGCATGTGGTCTTATTTTGTTGACATATATTTATAGCTGTTGCTGCAGGACATTTCCAGCTACCATCACAGTTACATGCGCATTGAAATTTATAACAATTTTCCTCCAGTTCAAAACGTGTGTGCCCTTTTTTCTTTTCACCTCTGACGTCACAATAATGGCAGCCGGTTTCTTGATCGGTATTACATGTGTCAACCCCAGTCGGACACCTCCAACCTCCATCACAGTTACAAATACAATCGTATTTAATACAGCCGTCTTGTAGAGAGAATCTTGTGTTTGGTTGATGCTTAACTCCACGCACATCGCATTGATGACATTGTGAACGACACTCGTTAACTGCAGTTTCACCTGGGCAGTTCCAACCTCCATCACAATTACATCTACATCGGTATCTATAGCAACCTTCTTTCAGTTCAAATTGGGAATTACCACTTTTTCTTTCTCCTTTTACATTGCAATAATAGCAACCAGTTCTTTCATCCATGTTGCATACATTTATGGCTTTCTCTCCTGGACAATTCCAGCTTCCATCACAGTTGCATCTACACTGATATTTGATGCAGTCCTGTTGCAAAATAAAATCAGAATCTGGTTCTGCTATTGTGCCTTTGGCATTGCATTTGATACATTTCGTACCACAAATCCTAACTGCTGATTCACCCAGACAATTCCAGCTGCCATCACAGTTGCATCGACATTGATACCTAATACAGTCTTTTTCTAACTCAAAGTTACTGTTGGGTGCTGCAGTGGTGCCATAGGCATTGCATCGGATACATTTATTATTTCTTTCACAAAGATTTACTGCTGTCTCCTTAGGACAATTCCAACTACCATCACAATTACAACGGCATTTATATTTAAAACAACCTTCTCTTAGTTGGAAATCAGAGTTAGGTTGAATAATTTTTCCTCGAGCACTGCACAAATGGCAAGCTGGTGCTTGCCTGCAAACATCTACAACAGAGTCTGCCAGACAATGGTAGCTGCCATCAATATTGCAGGTGCAGGTTTGTTCAGTACAAGAGTCGATTTGTTTGATAAAAGTTGTGTTTAACCTGTAACTACGTCCATCGACAACACAAGACAGCTTCTTCTTCTTGCATGTATTAACACTCAGATTATCTGGACATGTCCAGCTACCATCACAGTAACAGTTACAAAGATATTCATAGCATCCCTCAACGAAACGGAATTGTGTGTTACCTCTGTGGACCTTACTATAGACATGACATATTTGGCAAGTATCAGAGTTGGCTGTTAAAACTGTGTCATTATTCACGATTGAATGTGTTTTATGAATAGCAAATGTCCCATTTCCAAACTTTAGTTGAGTTTCAGTCTTACTGTGGACTAAACGTGCACCTTGTATAGCAATTGACGAATCAGCTTTGACTTCGATATCATGATGAATCTCAGTCTCATTAATGAGACTCAGGTCCACTTCATTTCGTTCCTTGTGTGGAGGAGATACTGTCCCTAACGATGGTGGAGTTGGTGAGAAGTAACTCTGAGAAATTCCGCCAACAGCAGGATGGTCAGGACCTTTTATAGGTTTCAGTGTGCCTGACAATGTATAAGGAATTGGCATTGTAGGTTTTGGAGTTCCTGTATGGGCAATGTCTGTGTTACATGGTAACTTCATGGTCTGTTCTGGATAGCAAACATATGTTCCATTGCAATGACAAACGCAGCTTATAGCTTCACAGTCCATGCGGCGTTTAAAACCAATCCCACCAGCATACTTCATACCATCGACTGTACAGTTTTGACAGGTCGAACACTTGGAAACTGTTTGGGCTGCAGGGCAGTAGTAAGAACCATCACATCTACAATGACAGTGGAACTCTAAGCAACCATCTTCAAAACTAAAGCGTCTTCCACTTGAGATTATTTTCCCTCTTACAACACAGTCATGACATTCTGAAATGGAAATCAGAGGATTGGAAATGAAAGAAATTTAATGAAATAATTCACACACACACACACACACACACACACACACACACACACACACACACACACACACACACACACACACACACACACACACACACACACACACACACACACACACACACACACACACACACACACACACACACACACACACACACACACACACACACACACACACACACACACACACACACACGCACACACACACACACACACGTGTATTTACATACACAAAGCACAGAAACCACAAAAACATACTCAACCTACAAAGTACACACACACTCTCCTTTGCTGGAACCAACAAAAACAAAAGCCACTCATCATCATCATCATCATCGTTTAACATCTGTCTTCCATGCATGCATGGGTAGGACGGTTGATAGGAGCCGGCCAGGTAGAAGACTACCCCAGGCTACTGGGTCTGTTTTGGCAGGGTTTTTATGGCTGCATGCCCTTTCTAACACCAACCACTCAGCTGAGTGGACTCAGTACTTTTTATGTGGCACTAGCACCGGTGAGGTCAATTTTGGCAGGGTTTTTACAGATGGATGCCCTTCCAAATGCCAACTGTTCTACAGTGTGGACTGGATGCTTTTCATGTGACACCTGCACTGGTAGGGTCACCAAGGAACTTGCAAGACAAGGAATTTTGAGAGGGTCAGGGGCATTGATGGAGGGGATCTTGTGTCAGAGTATGAAAGGTTAGGGTATGACAGAGAGTCAGGGAGGTACATAGAGGAGGTACAGAGGTACCCGGCGAGAGAAAGAGAGAAGTGAGGGGAAGAGAGAAAAGAGAGAGAGAGGAAGAGAGAAGTAGTGAGAGAGAGAAAGGTACAAAAAAGAGGACAGAAACAGGTAGGCTGATGTAAACGTAATACTTGGTTACCTAGTCAGAGGGAAAAGCAAGAGAGAGAGAGAGAGAGAGAGAGAGAGAGAGAGAGAGAGAGAGAGAGAGAGAGAGGGAGAGAGAGAAAGAGAGAGAATGAGGGCACAATGAAAGCGAAACAGTGAGATAACAATGCAGATATTTTGGCACATAAATGTAGAGATGATATTTCTCACAGCAAACAAAAGTGAAACGGTTTGAGGGCTGCAGTTGTACGATAAAAGCTTTCTGACAATTTAACTAAAACAAAAGAGAACCATAACAGATGAGAATGTTTGTTGGCAACATGAGAAAGAAGAACTAAGTCGAAGAACTAAGTCGGAAAAGACAATATCTTCATAAGAAACAGAAGAAACAAATCATTTAAAACAAACCAAGAAAAATTAATTGTTTTATTTTACCTGTTGTATGTTCTTGTTTGCGATGTCCATCTCGATCGCAGATATATTCGCTGTTTTGTGAAGAGCATTGCCATGATCCATCAGTATTACAGTCACAATTGTATTCGAAACAACCACGTTCAAAGCTGAAAGGGCGACCAAGCACATATCTCTTCCCTTCTACCACACATGACATTGGATCATCGCTGACCACAATATATGTAGTTCGAGTTGATGCTTTTCACAAGAAAAAAAAAAAAAAATCAATTTACGTGTTTTTAGTGATTTGTCTTTAAAGTTTGCAACAGGTTAGGAAAACAATTCACAGAAAAAAGCTTTCTTTTTTGACAATATTTCACAGGAGCCAGTTTGCATAGTTCTTTTCAGGGTCCCTTTGCCTTTCATCCTTTCAGGCTCAATAAAATAAGTAAAATAAATACCAGTTAATCATTGGGGGAGGGGTGTCAATGTAATCGACTTAATCCCTTTCCTAAACTTGCTGGCCTTGTGCCAAAATTTGAAATCAACATGAAAAAAATTCTAAAAACTAAATAAAAAAAACATTTTATGGTTAATTTTGAGGCAATATTCCTTGTGTGATGACGTTGTGGCGTTTATGCCTATGGTTTATTGTATTCATCATCATCATCATCATCATCATCATCATAGTGTATTATGTATTCAAAAATATTTTATAGTCTCTCAAATATTTTAAAAGTAAAGTTTTAAATTGTGATCCAGTTCTAAGTCAATGCATTTTTTTCCTCCGCCTTCCTTTTCTCTTGGACTTTCCTCTGTCTCCTGATTCTGGAGAAGAGCTTTTGCTCGAAATGTAAAACTACCTTTCTTTCCTTCCCTGAGCATCTGCTAATACTTTGCATGTACCACATCCTCATGTTGTCTATTTTTCTTGTGTTCGTTCTTTGTTTTTTATATTTACTATATATATATATACATACACACACACACACACACACATATATATATATACATATATATATATATATACATATATATATAGATAGATAGATAGATAGATAAATAGATAGATAGATAGATAGATATAGA
Source organism: Octopus bimaculoides (assembly GCF_046866305.1). Taxonomy (NCBI): domain Eukaryota; kingdom Metazoa; phylum Mollusca; class Cephalopoda; order Octopoda; family Octopodidae; genus Octopus; species Octopus bimaculoides. The sequence goes on from NC_142946.1 coordinate 2,926,834, forward strand.
TATGGATATAGATGTATATAGATAATGTGAGTGTGTATATATTTATACCTGTATCTTGTAAGGAGTATAGAATTCTTGAAACAAATCAAATAGAGAGTAAAAGAGTGACAATAACCTACCTTTCTTTCTCTGTTTTGCTAACTGGTCTCCACAGATATATTCAGCATCATCTCCAGGACACTGCCATGAGCCATTGCGATAGCATTCACATTGATAGCGGAAACAACCATCAGTAAAAGTGAAGTCTTCTCCCAGCGAGAATTCTTTACCATTTACTGAACAATGCTGAATGGAAGCTGCTGCTCTAACCACAACACTCCTTTGGAAAACTGAACAGAAATGGAAGAAATTTTAAATATTCATATAATATTAAAACCTTCCAAGAAATAAATTTAACTTTGTTAAAAGAGAGTTACATTTAAGGGGAATATATCAGAGAAACCAGAGTTACTTCAGCCTTTTCTAACATCATGTGGTGGACATAGTTGATGATATTATATCTTTAGCTACCACACACCAACACATCAGTAATATTGTTTTTGTAACAAATACTGGTGATATAAAGAGTTCAATTGTGAATTTGAGATTTCAGTGCAGAGAAAAGAAGATAGTGCACTCATTACTGTGAGTTAAGCCCAGAAATGCTTTTCTTGTGGGAAATACATTATACGAAGGGGCTGCTGGAAGGTTCCTGTCTTTGAGTGAAAGAAAATCCAGGACGATCAGTTAATTATGATCTTATTCAACGTTGTAGTGCACCTGAGCACTATACCCAGTAACTTCATCATCATCATCATCATCATTATTATTATTATTATTATTATTATTATTATTATTATTATTATTATTATCATTATCATTATTATTATCATTATTTTTAATATTCCCCTTTCAGATTCAAACACTTATTGCAGAACAGTGCAGAAGGTTGGGCTTCTAACCAGGCCTTTCACAATATCCTTAAAGCCAGCAATTTTTCTGTACCCCATCAAATATATATAAATATACATATATAAATATACATATATAAATATATATATATATATATATATATGTATATTTGTTTTGCAAGATTTTTGATGTGAAATCGTGTGTTGAAACAGATGTTGTTGTACTTGGGGATGGTCATATTGCCAGTTTAGCCAATAAAAACACACGCACTGTATATTTGGTGTTAATTTGCTTCAGCTTTATATTGCATTCATCTTATTTCGTCCAGAGTTCTTTCGTCACACTTCTGTGACCTCATCAGTGGTCCTTTGTTTTCTTCTTTCTTATGTGTGTCTCACCTTGCTAACTATCAGCCATTTTGTCAAAATGGCTGATATATATATATATATATATATATATATATATATATATATATATATACATATATATATATATGCGCAATATATGGATTTATATAACCCAGTGGTAATCACACACACATGCACACCTGTGCACACTCACACACACACATACATGCACACACCTACATAGCAGTGTAATTATATCTTGAACTCTCACCTTGCTGCCATTTATTTGAATGGTGTGATCGTTCTCGTCCATGACGGTTACAGATGTACTCAATACCTTCAGCGAGACATTCCCATGAGCCATCAGTGTTACAGAAGCAGTTGAATTCGAAACAACCTATTGTGAAATTAAATGCTCGGCCAAGTGAATAGCTTTCGCCATTAACTTCACAGTTTCTCATCTCATCACTGACAATCACATAAAAGTTGATGCTGGAAGCTGCTAAAAAAAAAAAATAAAAAAACATAAAGGAAAAAACAAATGTTTACAATTTTGTGTGTTTGGTGACACAGGGTGGGGATCGAAACAAGAGATTTTGACAGAGAATGTTTTATAAGTTCATAAAATATTGGTTTCAAATTTTGGAACAAGGACAGCAATTTTGGAGCAGGGGTGAGGTCAATTGTATTGACCCCAGATATCAACTGATACTTGTTTTATTGACCAGTAAAGAATGAAAGGCAAAGTTGACCTCGGTGGAATTTGAACTTAGAATGATAAGACGGGCGAAATGTTGTTTATCATTTTGCCCGGCTTGTTAATGAACCTGCCACATCACCACCTTAGTTTATAAAATACAGTCACAGAAATCATGATGATGATGATTAAATACATTTCAACTTTATTCTCTAGGAAATAAATGTAAAAGATATCTTACTACAAATATAATTAGAATGATTAAATGTATCAGATTATTGTTGCATGTCCTTTGTTTCACAATGTGAATGCTTAAAGAAAAGGATCAATGATTTATAGGTCCCGAATACTTCCATCTTTAAAACCCATCAGTTAAGTTTGTAATATAAACCAAAATAATTCACCTTTCTTTTTATGTTGTCTTGACTGGTCCCCACAGATATATTCAGCATCATCTCCAGGACACTGCCACGAGCCATTGTGATAGCATTCACACTGATAGCGGAAACAACCATCGATAAAAGTGAAGTCTTTTCCCAGCGGGAATTCATTACCGTTTACTGAACAATATTTAATAGAAGATACTGTTCTAACCACAACACTCTGCTGGGAAACTAAAGAGAAATGGACAAAATTTAAATAAATATTCATGTAATATTAAAACTTCTCAAGAGATAAATTTCATTCCAGAAAAGAAGAAAAAACAAATTTGTTAGATTCCAAGTGATATCTGGCAAATAAGATTTTTTGTTTTCTATTGCAGATTAAGGACATCAGAAGAACTGCTACTTACTCTTAGGATGACTTGTTGAGGGATAAGTATGCTCATCTCTAGGTTTTCCACAGATATTCTTGATGTTCTGTGACAGACATTCCCACGATCCATCAGTGTTACAATTGCATTCATACAGGAAACAACCATATTCAAAGCTGAAAGGACGGCCAAGGCTATATTTCCTTCCCTTCACATGACATGATTCTGGATCCTCGTTCACCACAACATACATGTTCCGGCTTGGTACTAATAAAAGAAAAAAACAAAAAAACAAAAGCACAAACACTTATTACATTACACTGATTTTAAATGTTTAGCCATATACATTCAATTTCTACTGTTGCTGCTGCCACTACTACTACTACTACTACTACTACTACTACTACTACTACTACTACTACTACTACTACTACTACTGCTGCTGCTTCTGCTGCCACTACTATTACTACTACTACTACTACTACTACTACTACTACTACTACTACTACTACTAATGTTGCTGCTGCTGTTACTACTACTACTACTACAACTGCTGCTGCTACTTTCCCCTCTCTCTCTGTCTCACTGTTAAACCATGTACCTCCTCTATAACAAGACACCTATTTCTACCTCTCTATTTCCTTATTACACTCTAACCCTTCATCATCTGATACTGGATCCCCTCTTCTAATGCCCCCTCTGTTGTGGCAAAACACCTGCTTCTGTCTCTCTGTCTCTTTGTCACACTCTAACCCTTCATCCTCTGACACAAGTTCCCCTCCTCAAACGCTCCCCTTCCCCTCTCATAATTCCTTGTCTTGTGAGTTACTTGGTGACCCTGCCAGTGCTGGTGCCATGTGAAAAGCATCCAGTCCACACTGTAAAGTAGTTGGCATTTGGAAGGGCATCCAGCTGTGTAAACAAATTGCCAATAATAACCTTGTGCTAGTGCCATGTAAAAAGCACTGAGCCCACTCAGCAGAATGGTTGGTGTTTGGAAGAGCATCCAGCCGTAAAATCCCTGCCAAAACAGACACAGCAGCCTCGGGTAGATTTCTGACCTGGCCAGCTCCTGTCATCCGTCCTATTCCTGCATGCATGGAAGATGGACATTAGCCGATGAGGATAATGATGATGATGATATATACATACATTGATAGTTTGATAGAGAGGAAGAGAAAAAAGTTATATAATATGCAAGTCAAAAGAATAATGAATAAGAGTGATTGGAAGTAAAGAGAATGACTAAAGGTTGACAAAAGAGATCATACAAAGAAAATGGAGGAAGGGTTGTAGCAAGTACGCTTACATACATATGTGTGTGTGTGTGTGTGTGTGTGTTTGTATGGACTGTTCACAAGATTCTTGCCAAAAATATCTGAAAATTTAGTAAATACTTGAATAGGAAATATATTCAGAAAATTACAAAAATTACTTTTCTTTGGTTCTTGAGTAGAAGTCTGTGGACAAGCATATTCTGCACGCTCCCCTGGACATTCCCAAGAGCCATTACTATAACATTTACAAACATATCGGTAGCAGTTGTCTGTGAATGTAAATGGTTTATCCAAGGGATATTCTTGACCATTGACAACACACGAACTCAGAGTCTGGCCAATGTTTAATACGACTGACTGTTGGAAAACTGCAAAAGATGAGAGAAACTCAAGAGATTTAGAACAATATTACTTTTATGGAAAGAAGAAATTTCATTTGTGCAAGGAATGACAAACATATGACATAAAAGAAAAGTAAAATCAATGATAAAATGAAAATGGATCAAACAAGAGAAGAGGGAAAGAAATGGTAATAAAGAAATTATGGACAATCATGTCCAGTTCCAGCTATTAACAAGAAACAAATGAAGAATCAAAAAGTACCACTTCTTTTCGTACATCTTGCACTCGTCTGTTTATTCACATTCACTAATCACCAAATGGTAAATGTTGCGACAAGCATTTGTATTGTTACATCTTGCATAATATGAAAGCATAATTCCCATAAACTTGGAAATGTAATACATATTGGATGGACTGGAGCCTTATAATACTTTAGTTGAGAAAACAACATTACAAAAGAATGTTGATTAATCACAATTTACATTTGATCATTGAAGGTTAATAGAACATAAGTGTTACCTTCATGTGTTGGCGGTCTTGTGGGCTGTGGTCGTCTTTCATCACGGCATACATATTCTGATCTATCTGCAGGACATTCCCAGGATGCATTGTAGAAACAATGACAATTGTAACGGAAACAATCCAAAACAAAAGAGAATGCATCTCCCAGTGGATATCTTTGGTTATTGGCAAAGCAGCTATCTACATCTGTTTGATGGATCACGTAGAATCTTTTGCTTGAAACTAAAAACAAATAGAAAACAAACATATTTATTTATCTTCATTGGTTGTAACATAAACACAATCTTAATCACAGTTTCATGAAAGTTGATGTTTGAAAGACATTTCCTGTTGAGAATCTGTAAAGGATAAACATATTTAGAGTAGCATAATATTTACGGATTTCTCTACAAATTAGAAAATGGCAAGCCACTTGATGTGCAATATAGCTGTAGGGAAAACAGCTCATTGTTCAACACACATTGGAAGTGTCTGAACACGGTAAAAAATGACGAAAACTACATCACATGTACTGGTAGAGTAAACAGGGAATGCAAGAAGTTTAAGCTGGACAAATTAACGCAACATGCGTTCAGATGCCTGATTTTTACATAAGGACTTACTGTATACCGAAGTAGGTATTATAATAATCCAATATTTTTAGGGATTATAATAAATGTTGCAGACTGTTTAATGGATTGTAAAATATATTTTGTAGACGAATATTTCATTGCTATGGAGAAAAAAGAAAATATTTTATATGGCACATAAAAATACCCTGGTAACATGCAAATGTCACCCGTGCCAGTGGGATGTAAAAGCACCCATTACACTCTGGGAGTAGTTGGCGTTAGAAGGGCATCCAGCCATCGAAAACCATGTCAAATCAGACTGGAGTTTGGTGCAGTCTACCAGCATGCCAGCTCGATCAAACAGTCCAACCCATGCCAGCATGGGCAACAAACGTTAAATGATGATGATGATGTTATGAATTTAAAGTAAGAATTAAATTGATGACATACCTGGTACGCTTGACGAATGTGTGTCCCGATCACAGATGTATTGGGAGTCAGATCCAGGACATTCCCAAGATCCATTGTGGTAACACATACAGTTGTACTTGAAACACCCTTCGGTGAATGAGAATCGTCTTCCAAGATTAAAGCGATCGTTATTCACCACACAATATCTTATTTCAGATTGTGATGTCACTATTACGGATCCAATGTTTCCTGAAATGGGAAGAAAATGCCAAAAGATAGATAATAAATAGTACTTTTAATGGAAATACCAATGTACATTATTCAATATACTTTGTAATTTTTTATAGAAATTTCTGGAATCCTGTGAATGGTCATTGGTACATTGTTAACACTGAAATACATAGAATGGTCAGTAAGTAAAGATTATTTACCAACATAATGTGGCAGTCCTAATTAGGGTGAATGTTACTGTTATTTTCTATTTATGAGATCAGTGTCTGTGTGTCACTTTGAAAAGTATATGTTTCAAACAAGAACTAGTGTCACCATCTCTAGCTGAGCAGTTATTCTGTGCGGATGAAAGCAAATAACACAAAAACCATTGGTATTCAGATATTGCTCTGAGCTGAGTGGAGATACTAAGCTCCTTTGTTAAAAAATATAAGGACGCAGATAGTGCATCAATAGCTAGCTGAAGATGATGTTTCCTGAGGTTAAATAACTATAACATTCATCATAATCAGGACTGCTACATTATGTTGGCAAATAATCTTGACATTCAATGTTAATTCCCAAAACTTCTACATATTTTATAAGTGATGTTTCCCTCACAGTTCTGAGGAGAAAATAAACACCCTCTGCTGAAGCCAATTTCACTTCACCATGTTTGCTGATGACAACCAAAGCCTAAACTTACTGATTCACCCCTTCAATTCCTTCAATCTATTTCTAATGAAACTTAGATATTTAAAGCGAAGGAATGGTGATATTTGTATCTCATGCCAACGACTGGTAATTAGGTTTCCTTCAACTCTAATGACAGGTATAAATCTGATTGATATCATACTCCTGGTTTGCTATAAGATGATATATCACTGATGATTGCAACTTGTAGATTGCATGTAAAATATGTATTTCTCTGATCAATAATCAATCAATAAGAAAATGATAGAATTGGTAAGTGACGATACTGTAATAATATTGTATAGTGTTAATAGATTGTTGGTAAATAAATTTATTGAACTGGAGGAAAAGAACATTTGATTATTTCCAGAAACAACATTATGCAAAACCTACATTAGTTTGTGGCACAAATTACATATGACCATTGAAAATTTATAGAACATATTTGTTACCCTCATTTCTCGGTGGTCTTGTGGGCTGTGGTCGTCTTCTATCTTGGCACACATATTGTGATCTATCTGCAGGACATTCCCAGGACCCATTGAGGAAACATTGACAATTGTAACGGAAACAATCCAAAACAAAAGAGAACGCATCTCCTAAACGATATCTTTGGTTATTAGCAAAACAGCTATCTACATCTGTTTGATGGATCACGTAGAATCTTTTGCTTGAAACTAAAATGAGGGAGAAGAAAAACACATTTATTTATTTCCAATAAACCTATTGATTGTAACGTAAACACACTCATCAACATATTTTAGTGAAAATTGATATTTGAATAATATTTCAGTTGAGAATTTGTAAGGATTACATATAAATGTAGAACTTGAAAATGTCGAAATATTTCTGTATAAACCAGAAAATACTACATAAATTAATGCGAAATATAAATATTTCAGATTGTTGAATGATTGCAAAACATATTTTGTAGATGAATATTTCATTGCTATGAAGAAAAGCGATTATATTTTATTTTAGGAATTGTAAGAAAGAAATATATCTATGACATACCTGGTACGCTTGACGAATCTGTGTCCCGATCACAGATGTATTGGGAGTCAGATCCAGGACATTCCCAAGATCCATTTTGGTAACACATACAGTTGTACTTGAAACAACCTTCGGTGAATGAGAATTGTCTTCCAAGATTAAAGCGCTCGTTATTCACCATACAATATTTTATATCAGATTGTGACGTCACTATTATGGATCCAATGTTTCCTGAAATGCGAAGAAAATGTCAAACACTAAATAATAAATAGTCCTTTCAATGGAAATACCAATGTACATTATTCAATCTATTTTGTAATTTGTTTATAGAAATTCCTGGAATCTAATGCATGGTTATTGGTACTTTGTTGGAATACATAGAATGGTCACTAAGATGTACCTGTCACATTTTCGAACTTAGTTCATCTTCCTGAGCTTTTGGTATTTATACGGCTATCTCTTCAATAGGGGCTATTATGTCCTTGTATGGAATGCACTTGATGGTTGTCGCAAAGTTGAGACCTTTGTGTACTACTGCTTCTTCAGAGCTTTCCAGATTACTTACATTGATTACTTCTTCCACATGTGGGAAGCGGACTTCAGTCTTCATTCTCTAACCTTTTCTGAGCACAATTTGACCTCATCAAATTCGATGATGAGAACTAAAGTGTAAACTTAGCGATTCACACTTCAATTCTTTCAATCCATTTCTAATAAAACTAAGATATCGAAAATGAAGGTGTAGTAATGTTTGAATTTGATGCCTACAATTGATCATGAAGCTTCCTTCAACATTAATGACAGGTGTAAATCTGATTAATATTATATTCTTGGTTTGATACAAAATGAAATTTCTCTGATGACCTCACCTTTTGGATTGCATGTAAAATATGTATGTCTCTTATCAATAATCAATCAATAAGAAAATGATAGAATTGATAACTGATGCTAATGTTATAATAGTCTTGTGTTATTCCATCCATAGTAAATATATTCATTGAAATGGAGAAAAAGAACATTTGATTATTTCCAGAAATATTGTTATGCAAAACCTACATTAGTTTGTGGAAAATTTCAATATGGTCAGGTGATATTTTATAAAATCTATGTAAAGACTTAATGATATTTCATAATCTAACATGTCATCTTGTATCTAACGAACTATTGTAATTCATGAACATTTTAACAAACACTAGAGTTGATAAGTGAACAAATATACAAATTGAACATTGATCAATCTTAAGTTTGATAATATCATTGAAACTAAATAGAATATTATCTATTACCCTCATTTCTCGGTGGTCTTGTGGGCTGTGGTCGTCTTTCATCACGGCACACGTATTCTGATCTATCTGCAGGACATTCCCAGGACCCATTAAGGAAACACTGACAATTGTAACGGAAACAATCCAAAACAAAAGAGAATGGTTCTCCCAGTGGATATCCTTGGTTATTAGCAAAACAGTTGTTTACATCTGTTTGATGGATCACGTAGAATCTTCTGCTTGAAACTAAATTGAGGGAGAAGAAAAACACATTTATTTATCTCTAATAAACCCATTGATTGTAACAAAAACACACTCATCATCACAGTTTAGTGACAATTGATATTTGAATAATATTTCCACTGAGAATTTGTAAGGATTACATACAAATGTAGAATTTGAAAATGTCCAAATATTTGTGTAACAATCAGAAAGTATTGCAAAAGTTGATGTGAAATATAAATATTGCAGACTGTTGAATGATTGCAAAACATATTTTGTAGATGAATATTTCATTGTTATGAAGAAAAGCAATTATATTTTATTTTAGGAATTCTAAGAAAGAAATATATCTATGACAAACCTGGTACGCTTGACGAATCTGTGTCCCGATCACAGACGTATTGGGAGTCAGATCCAGGACATTCCCAAGATCCATTTTGGTAACACATACAGTTGTACTTGAAACAACCTTCCGTGAATGAGAATTGTCTTCCAAGATTAAAGCGCTCGTTATTCACCATACAATATTTTATATCAGATTGTGACGTCACTATTATGGATCCAATGTTTCCTGAAATGCGAAGAAAATGTCAAACACTAAATAATAAATAGTCCTTTCAATGGAAATACCTATGTACATTATTCAATATACTTTTTCTAACTTGTTTATAGAAATTTCAGGAATCCTGTGAATAGTCATTGGTACATTGTTAACATTGAAATGGAGAGAATTTATTGAACTGGACGAAAAGAACATTTGATTATTTCCAGAAACAACATTATGCAAGACCTACATTAGTTTGTGGCACAAATTACATATGACCATGGAAAATTAATAGAACATATTTGTTACCCTCATTTCTCGGTGGTCTTGTGGGCTGTGGTCGTCTTCTATCTTGGCACACATATTGTGATCTATCTGCAGGACATTCCCAGGATCCATTCATGAAACATTGACAATTGTAACGGAAACAATCCAAAACAAAAGAGAACGCATCTCCCAGTGGATATCTTTGGTTATTAGCAAAACAGCTATCTACATCTGTTTGATGGATCACGTAGAATCTTCTGCTTGAAACTAAAATGAGGGAGAAGAAAAACACGTTTATTTATTTCCAATAAACCTATTGATTGTAACGTAAACACACTCATCAACATATTTTAGTGACAATTGATATTTGAATAATATTTGAGTTGAGAATTAGTAAGTATTACATATAAATGTAGAACTTGAAAATGTCGAAATATTTCTGTATAAACCAGCAAATATTACATAAATTGATGCGAAATATAAATGTTGTAGACTGTTGAATGATTGCAAAACATATTTTGTAGATGAATATTTCATTGCTATGAAGAAAAGCGATTATATTTTATTTTAGGAATTGTAAGAAAGAAATATATTTATGACATACCTGGTATGCTTGACGAATGTGTGTCCCGATCACAGATGTATTGGGAGTCGGATCCAGGACATTCCCAAGATCCATTTTGGTAACACATACAGTTGTACTTGAAACAACCTTCCGTGAATGAGAATTGTCTTCCAAGATTAAAGCGCTCGTTATTCACCATACAATATTTTATATCAGATTGTGATGTCACTATTATGGATCCAATGTTTCCTGAAATGCGAAGAAAATGTCAAACACTAAATAATAAATAGTCCTTTCAATGGAAATACCCATGTACGTTATTCAATATATTTTTTCTAAATTAGTTTATGGAAAATTTCAATATGGTCAGCTGATATTTTATAAAATCAATGTAAAGACTTAATGATATTTCATAATCTACCATGTCATCTTGTATCTAACGAACTATTGTAATTCATAAACATTTTAACAAACACTAGAGTTCGTAAGTGAACAAATGTACAAATTAAACATTGATCAATCATAAGTTTGATTAAATAATTAAAACTTAATAGAATATTATCTATTACCCTCATTTCTCGGTGGGCTTGTGGGCTGTGGTGGTCTTTCATCACGGCATACATATTCTGATCTATCTGCAGGACATTCCCAGGATCCATTGAGGAAACATTGACAATTGTAACGGAAACAATCCAAAACAAAAGAGAACGCATATCCTAAATGATATCTTTGGTTATTAGCAAAACAGCTATCTACATCTGTTTGATGGATCACGTAGAATCTTTTGCTTGAAACTAAAATGGAGGAGAAGAGTGACATATTTATTTATTTCCAATAAATCCATTGATTGTAACATAAACACACTCATCAACATAGATTAGTGAAAATTGATATTTGAATAATATTTCCACTGAGAATTTGCAAGGATTACATACAAATGTAGAATTTGAAAATGTCCAAATATTTGTGTAACAATCAGAAAATATTGCAAAAGTTGATGTGAAATATAAATATTGCAGACTGTTGAATGATTGCAAAACATATTTTGTAGATGAATATTTCATTGCTATGAAGAAAAGCAATTATATTTTATTTTAGGAATTCTAAGAAAGAAATATATCTATGACATACCTGGTACGCTTGACGAATCTGTGTCCCGATCACAGATGTATTGGGAGTCAGATCCAGGACATTCCCAAGATCCATTTTGGTAACACATACAGTTGTACTTGAAACAACCTTCGGTGAATGAGAATTGTCTTCCAAGATTAAAGCGCTCGTTATTCACCATACAATATTTTATATCAGATTGTGACGTCACTATTATGGATCCAATGTTTCCTGAAATGCGAAGAAAATGTCAAACACTAAATAATAAATAGTCCTTTCAATGGAAATACCTATGTATATTATTCAATATATTTATTGCAACTTGTTTATAGAAATTTCAGGAATCCTGTGAATAGTCATTGGTACGTTATTAACATTGAAATAGAGAGAATTTATTGAACTGGAGGAATAGAACATTTGATTACCTCCAGAAACAACATTATGCAAGACCTACATTAGTTTGTGGCACAAGTTACATATGACCATGGAAAATTAATAACATATTTGTTACCCTCATTTCTCGGTGGTCTTGTGGGCTGTGGTCGACTTCTATCTTGGCACACATATTGTGATCTATCTGCAGGACACTCCCAGGACCCATTGAGGAAGCATTGACAATTGAAACGGAAACAATCCAAAGCAAAAGAAAATGGTTCTCCCAGTGGATATCTTTGGTTATTAGCAAAACAGCTATCTACATCTGTTTGATGGATCACGTAGAATCTTTTGCTTGAAACTAAAATGAGAGAGAAGAGAAACACGTTTATTTATTTCCAATAAACCTATTGATTGTAACGTAAACACACTCATCAACATATTTTAGTGACAATTGATATTTGAATAATATTTGAGTTGAGAATTAGTAAGTATTACATATAAATGTAGAACTTGAAAATGTCGAAATATTTCTGTATAAACCAGCAAATATTACATAAATTGATGCGAAATATAAATGTTGTAGACTGTTGAATGATTGCAAAACATATTTTGTAGATGAATATTTCATTGCTATGAAGAAAAGCGATTATATTTTATTTTAGGAATTCTAAGAAAGAAATATATTTATGACATACCTGGTATGCTTGACGAATGTGTGTCCCGATCACAGATGTATTGGGAGTCGGATCCAGGACATTCCCAAGATCCATTTTGGTAACACATACAGTTGTACTTGAAACAACCTTCCGTGAATGAGAATTGTCTTCCAAGATTAAAGCGCTCGTTATTCACCATACAATATTTTATATCAGATTGTGATGTCACTATTACGGATCCAATGTTTCCTGAAATGCGAAGAAAATGTCAATCACTAAATAATAAATAGTCCTTTCAATGGAAATACCTACGTACATTATTCAATATATTTTTTCTAAATTAGTTTATGGAAAATTTCAATATGGTCAGCTGATATTTTATAAAATCTATGTAAAGACTTAATGATATTTCATAATCTAACATGTCATCTTGTATCTAACGAACTATTGTAATTCATAAGCATTTTAACAAACACTAGAGTTCGTAAGTGATCAAATGTACAAATTAAACATTGATCAATCATAAGTTTGATTAAATAATTAAAACTTAATAGAATATTATCTATTACCCTCATTTCTCGGTGGTCTTGTGGGCTGTGGTGGTCTTTCATCACGGCATACATATTCTGATTTATCTGCAGGACATTCCCAGGACCCATTGAGGAAACATTGACAATTGTAACGGAAACAATCCAAAACAAAAGTGAACGCATCTCCTAAACGATATCTTTGGTTATTAGCAAAACAGTTGTTTACATCTGTTTGATGGATCACGTAGAATCTTCTGCTTGAAACTAAAATGAGGGAGAAGAAAAACACATTTATTTATTTCCAATAAACCTATTGATTGTAACGTAAACACACACATCAACATATTTTAGTGACAATTGATATTTGAATAATATTTAAGATGAGAATTAGTAAGTATTACATATAAATGTAGAACTTGAAACTATCGAAATATTTCTGTATAAACCAGCAAATATTACATAAATTGATGCGAAATATAAATGTTGTAGACTGTTGAATGATTGCAAAACATATTTTGTAGATGAATATTTCATTGCTATGAAGAAAAGCGATTATATTTTATTTTAGGAATTTTAAGAAAGAAATATATTTATGACATACCTGGTATGCTTAACGAATGTGTGTCCCGATCACAGATGTATTGGGAGTCAGATCCAGGACATTCCCAAGATCCATTTTGGTAACACATACAGTTGTACTTGAAACAACCTTCGGTGAATGAGAATTGTCTTCCAAGATTAAAGCGCTCGTTATTCACCACACAATATTTTATATCAGATTGTGACGTCACTATTATGGATCCAATGTTTCCTGAAATGCGAAGAAAATGTCAAACACTAAATAATATATAGTCCTTTCAATGGAAATACCTATGTACGTTATTCAATATATTTTTTCTAAATTAGTTTATGGAAAATTTCAATATGGTCAGCTGATATTTTATAAAATCTATGTAAAGACTTAATGATATTTCATAATCTAACATGTCATCTTATATCTAACGAACTATTGTAATTCATAAAGATTTTAACAAACACTAGAATTCGTAAGTGAACAAATGTAGAAATTAAACATTGATCAATCATAATTTTGATTAAATAATTAAACCTTAATAGAATGTTATCTATTACCCTCATTTCTCGGTGGTCTTGTGGGCTGTGGTGGTCTTTCATCACGGCATACATATTCTGATCTATCTGCAGGACATTCCCAGGATCCATTGAGGAAACATTGACAATTGTAACGGAAACAATCCAAAACAAAAGAGAACGCATATCCTAAACGATATCTTTGGTTATTAGCAAAACAGCTATCTACATCTGTTTGATGGATCACGTAGAATATTTTGCTTGAAACTAAAATGGAGGAGAAGAGTGTCATATTTATTTATTTCCAATAAATCCATTGATTGTAACATAAACACACTCATCAACATAGATTAGTGAAAATTGATATTTGAATAATATTTCCACTGAGAATTTGTAAGGATTACATACAAATGTAGAATTTGAACATGTCCAAATATTTGTGTAACAATCAGAAAATATTGCAAAAGTTGATGTGAAATATAAATATTGCAGACTGTTGAATGATTGCAAAACATATTTTGTAGATGAATATTTCATTGCTATGAAGAAAAGCAATTATATTTTATTTTAGGAATTGTAAGAAAGAAATATATCTATGACATACCTGGTACGCTTGACGAATCTGTGTCCCGATCACAGATGTATTGGGAGTCAGATCCAGGACATTCCCAAGATCCATTTTGGTAACACATACAGTTGTACTTGAAACAACCTTCGGTGAATGAGAATTGTCTTCCAAGATTAAAGCGCTCGTTATTCACCATACAATATTTTATATCAGATTGTGACGTCACTATTATGGATCCAATGTTTCCTGAAATGCGAAGAAAATGTCAAACACTAAATAATAAATAGTCCTTTCAATGGAAATACCTATGTATATTATTCAATATATTTATTGCAACTTGTTTATAGAAATTTCAGGAATCCTGTGAATAGTCATTGGTACGTTATTAACATTGAAATAGAGAGAATTTATTGAACTGGAGGAATAGAACATTTGATTACCTCCAGAAACAACATTATGCAAGACCTACATTAGTTTGTGGCACAAGTTACATATGACCATGGAAAATTAATAACATATTTGTTACCCTCATTTCTCGGTGGTCTTGTGGGCTGTGGTCGTCTTCTATCTTGGCACACATATTGTGATCTATCTGCAGGACACTCCCAGGACCCATTGAGGAAGCATTGACAATTGAAACGGAAACAATCCAAAGCAAAAGAGAATGGTTCTCCCAGTGGATATCTTTGGTTATTAGCAAAACAGTTGTTTACATCTGTTTGATGGATCACGTAGAATCTTTTGCTTGAAACTAAAATGAGAGAGAAGAGAAACACGTTTATTTATTTCCAATAAACCTATTGATTGTAATGTAAACACACTCATCAACATATTTTAGTGACAATTGATATTTGAATAATATTTGAGTTGAGAATTAGTAAGTATTACATATAAAAGTAGAACTTGAAAATGTCGAAATATTTCTGTATAAACCAGCAAATATTACATAAATTGATGCGAAATATAAATGTTGTAGACTGTTGAATGATTGCAAAACATATTTTGTAGATGAATATTTCATTGCTATGAAGAAAAGCGATTATATTTTATTTTAGGAATTCTAAGAAAGAAATATATTTATGACATACCTGGTATGCTTGACGAATGTGTGTCCCGATCACAGATGTATTGGGAGTCGGATCCAGGACATTCCCAAGATCCATTTTGGTAACACATACAGTTGTACTTGAAACAACCTTCCGTGAATGAGAATTGTCTTCCAAGATTAAAGCGCTCGTTATTCACCATACAATATTTTATATCAGATTGTGATGTCACTATTATGGATCCAATGTTTCCTGAAATGCGAAGAAAATGTCAATCACTAAATAATAAAAAGTCCTTTCAATGGAAATACCTACGTACATTATTCAATATATTTTTTCTAAATTAGTTTATGGAAAATTTCAATATGGTCAGCTGATATTTTATAAAATCTATGTAAAGACTTAATGATATTTCATAATCTAACATGTCATCTTGTATCTAACGAACTATTGTAATTCATAAACATTTTAACAAACACTAGAGTTCGTAAGTGAACAAATGTAGAAATTAAACATTGATCAATCATAAGTTTGATTAAATAATTAAAACTTAATAGAATATTATCTATTACCCTCATTTCTCGGTGGTCTTGTGGGCTGTGGTGGTCTTTCATCACGGCATACATATTCTGATTTATCTGCAGGACATTCCCAGGACCCATTGAGGAAACATTGACAATTGTAACGGAAACAATCCAAAACAAAAGAGAACGCATCTCCTAAACGATATCTTTGGTTATTAGCAAAACAGCTATCTACATCTGTTTGATGGATCACGTAGAATCTTTTGCTTGAAACTAAAATGAGGGAGAAGAAAAACACATTTATTTATTTCCAATAAACCTATTGATTGTAACGTAAACACACTCATCAACATATTTTAGTGACAATTGATATTTGAATAATATTTCCATTGAGAATTTGTAAGTATTACATATAAATGTAGAACTTGAAACTATCGAAATATTTCTGTATAAACCAGCAAATATTACATAAATTGATGCGAAATATAAATGTTGTAGTCTGTTGAATGATTGCAAAACATATTTTGTAGATGAATATTTCATTGCTATGAAGAAAAGCGATTATATTTTATTTTAGGAATTTTAAGAAAGAAATATATTTATGACATACCTGGTATGCTTGACGAATGTGTGTCCCGATCACAGATGTATTGGGAGTCAGATCCAGGACAGTCCCAAGATCCATTACGGTAACACATACAGTTGTACTTGAAACAACCTTCGGTGAATGAGAATTGTCTTCCAAGATTAAAGCGCTCGTTATTCACCACACAATATTTTATATCAGATTGTGACGTCACTATTATGGATCCAATGTTTCCTGAAATGCGAAGAAAATGTCAAACACTAAATAATAAATAGTCCTTTCAATGGAAATACCTATGTACGTTATTCAATATATTTTTTCTAAATTAGTTTATGGAAAATTTCAATATGGTCAGCTGATATTTTATAAAATCTATGTAAAGACTTAATGATATTTCATAATCTAACATGTCATCTTATATCTAACGAACTATTGTAATTCATAAAGATTTTAACAAACACTAGAATTCGTAAGTGAACAAATGTAGAAATTAAACATTGATCAATCATAATTTTGATTAAATAATTAAACCTTAATAGAATGTTATCTATTACCCTCATTTCTCGGTGGTCTTGTGGGCTGTGGTGGTCTTTCATCACGGCATACATATTCTGATCTATCTGCAGGACATTCCCAGGATCCATTGAGGAAACATTGACAATTGTAACGGAAACAATCCAAGACAAAAGAGAACGCATATCCTAAATGATATCTTTGGTTATTAGCAAAACAGCTATCTACATCTGTTTGATGGATCACGTAGAATATTTTGCTTGAAACTAAAATGGAGGAGAAGAGTGTCATATTTATTTATTTCCAATAAATCCATTGATTGTAACATAAACACACTCATCAACATAGATTAGTGAAAATTGATATTTGAATAATATTTCCACTGAGAATTTGTAAGGATTACATACAAATGTAGAATTTGAACATGTCCAAATATTTGTGTAACAATCAGAAAATATTGCAAAAGTTGATGTGAAATATAAATATTGCAGACTGTTGAATGATTGCAAAACATATTTTGTAGATGAATATTTCATTGCTATGAAGAAAAGCAATTATATTTTATTTTAGGAATTGTAAGAAAGAAATATATCTATGACATACCTGGTACGCTTGACGAATCTGTGTCCCGATCACAGATGTATTGGGAGTCAGATCCAGGACATTCCCAAGATCCATTTTGGTAACACATACAGTTGTACTTGAAACAACCTTCGGTGAATGAGAATTGTCTTCCAAGATTAAAGCGCTCGTTATTCACCATACAATATTTTATATCAGATTGTGACGTCACTATTATGGATCCAATGTTTCCTGAAATGCGAAGAAAATGTCAAACACTAAATAATAAATAGTCCTTTCAATGGAAATACCTATGTATATTATTCAATATATTTATTGCAACTTGTTTATAGAAATTTCAGGAATCCTGTGAATAGTCATTGGTACGTTATTAACATTGAAATAGAGAGAATTTATTGAACTGGAGGAATAGAACATTTGATTACCTCCAGAAACAACATTATGCAAGACCTACATTAGTTTGTGGCTCAAGTTACATATGACCATGGAAAATTAATAACATATTTGTTACCCTCATTTCTCGGTGGTCTTGTGGGCTGTGGTCGTCTTCTATCTTGGCACACATATTGTGATCTATCTGCAGGACACTCCCAGGACCCATTGAGGAAGCATTGACAATTGAAACGGAAACAATCCAAAGCAAAAGAGAATGGTTCTCCCAGTGGATATCTTTGGTTATTAGCAAAACAGTTGTTTACATCTGTTTGATGGATCACGTAGAATCTTTTGCTTGAAACTAAAATGAGAGAGAAGAGAAACACGTTTATTTATTTCCAATAAACCTATTGATTGTAACGTAAACACACTCATCAACATATTTTAGTGACAATTGATATTTGAATAATATTTGAGTTGAGAATTAGTAAGTATTACATATAAATGTAGAACTTGAAAATGTCGAAATATTTCTGTATAAACCAGCAAATATTACATAAATTGATGCGAAATATAAATCTTGTAGACTGTTGAATGATTGCAAAACATATTTTGTAGATGAATATTTCATTGCTATGAAGAAAAGCGATTATATTTTATTTTAGGAATTCTAAGAAAGAAATATATTTATGACATACCTGGTACGCTTGACGAATCTGTGTCCCGATCACAGATGTATTGGGAGTCAGATCCAGGACATTCCCAAGATCCATTTTGGTAACACATACAGTTGTACTTGAAACAACCTTCGGTGAATGAGAATTGTCTTCCAAGATTAAAGCGCTCGTTATTCACCATACAATATTTTATATCAGATTGTGATGTCACTATTATGGATCCAATGTTTCCTGAAATGCGAAGAAAATGTCAATCACTAAATAATAAATAGTCCTTTCAATGGAAATACCTACGTACATTATTCAATATATTTTTTCTAAATTAGTTTATGGAAAATTTCAATATGGTCAGCTGATATTTTATAAAATCTATGTAAAGACTTAATGATATTTCATAATCTAACATGTCATCTTGTATCTAACGAACTATTGTAATTCATAAACATTTTAACAAACACTAGAGTTCGTAAGTGAACAAATGTAGAAATTAAACATTGATCAATCATAAGTTTGATTAAATAATTAAAACTTAATAGAATATTATCTATTACCCTCATTTCTCGGTGGTCTTGTGGGCTGTGGTGGTCTTTCATCACGGCATACATATTCTGATTTATCTGCAGGACATTCCCAGGACCCATTGAGGAAACATTGACAATTGTAACGGAAACAATCCAAAACAAAAGTGAACGCATCTCCTAAACGATATCTTTGGTTATTAGCAAAACAGTTGTTTACATCTGTTTGATGAATCACGTAGAATCTTTTGCTTGAAACTAAAATGAGGGAGAAGAAAAACACATTTATTTATTTCCAATAAACCTATTGATTGTAACGTAAACACACTCATCAACATATTTTAGTGACAATTGATATTTGAATAATATTTCCATTGAGAATTTGTAAGTATTACATATAAATGTAGAACTTGAAACTATCGAAATATTTCTGTATAAACCAGCAAATATTACATAAATTGATGCGAAATATAAATGTTGTAGTCTGTTGAATGATTGCAAAACATATTTTGTAGATGAATATTTCATTGCTATGAAGAAAAGCGATTATATTTTATTTTAGGAATTTTAAGAAAGAAATATATTTATGACATACCTGGTATGCTTGACGAATGTGTGTCCCGATCACAGATGTATTGGGAGTCAGATCCAGGACAGTCCCAAGATCCATTACGGTAACACATACAGTTGTACTTGAAACAACCTTCGGTGAATGAGAATTGTCTTCCAAGATTAAAGCGCTCGTTATTCACCACACAATATTTTATATCAGATTGTGACGTCACTATTATGGATCCAATGTTTCCTGAAATGCGAAGAAAATGTCAAACACTAAATAATAAATAGTCCTTTCAATGGAAATACCTATGTACGTTATTCAATATATTTTTTCTAAATTAGTTTATGGAAAATTTCAATATGGTCAGCTGATATTTTATAAAATCTATGTAAAGACTTAATGATATTTCATAATCTAACATGTCATCTTATATCTAACGAACTATTGTAATTCATAAACATTTTAACAAACACTAGAATTCGTAAGTGAACAAATGTAGAAATTAAACATTGATCAATCATAATTTTGATTAAATAATTAAACCTTAATAGAATGTTATCTATTACCCTCATTTCTCGGTGGTCTTGTGGGCTGTGGTGGTCTTTCATCACGGCATACATATTCTGATCTATCTGCAGGACATTCCCAGGATCCATTGAGGAAACATTGACAATTGTAACGGAAACAATCCAAGACAAAAGAGAACGCATATCCTAAATGATATCTTTGGTTATTAGCAAAACAGCTATCTACATCTGTTTGATGGATCACGTAGAATATTTTGCTTGAAACTAAAATGGAGGAGAAGAGTGTCATATTTATTTATTTCCAATAAATCCATTGATTGTAACATAAACACACTCATCAACATAGATTAGTGAAAATTGATATTTGAATAATATTTCCACTGAGAATTTGTAAGGATTACATACAAATGTAGAATTTGAACATGTCCAAATATTTGTGTAACAATCAGAAAATATTGCAAAAGTTGATGTGAAATATAAATATTGCAGACTGTTGAATGATTGCAAAACATATTTTGTAGATGAATATTTCATTGCTATGAAGAAAAGCAATTATATTTTATTTTAGGAATTCTAAGAAAGAAATATATCTATGACATACCTGGTACGCTTGACGAATCTGTGTCCCGATCACAGATGTATTGGGAGTCAGATCCAGGACATTCCCAAGATCCATTTTGGTAACACATACAGTTGTACTTGAAACAACCTTCCGTGAATGAGAATTGTCTTCCAAGATTAAAGTGCTCGTTATTCACCATACAATATTTTATATCAGATTGTGACGTCACTATTATGGATCCAATGTTTCCTGAAATGCGAAGAAAATGTCAAACACTAAATAATAAATAGTCCTTTCAATGGAAATACCTATGTATATTATTCAATATATTTATTGCAACTTGTTTATAGAAATTTCAGGAATCCTGTGAATAGTCATTGGTACGTTATTAACATTGAAATAGAGAGAATTTATTGAACTGGAGGAATAGAACATTTGATTACCTCCAGAAACAACATTATGCAAGACCTACATTAGTTTGTGGCACAAGTTACATATGACCATGGAAAATTAATAACATATTTGTTACCCTCATTTCTCGGTGGTCTTGTGGGCTGTGGTCGTCTTCTATCTTGGCACACATATTGTGATCTATCTGCAGGACACTCCCAGGACCCATTGAGGAAGCATTGACAATTGAAACGGAAACAATCCAAAGCAAAAGAGAATGGTTCTCCCAGTGGATATCTTTGGTTATTAGCAAAACAGTTGTTTACATCTGTTTGATGGATCACGTAGAATCTTTTGCTTGAAACTAAAATGAGAGAGAAGAGAAACACGTTTATTTATTTCCAATAAACCTATTGATTGTAACGTAAACACACTCATCAACATATTTTAGTGACAATTGATATTTGAATAATATTTGAGTTGAGAATTAGTAAGTATTACATATAAATGTAGAACTTGAAAATGACGAAATATTTCTGTATAAACCAGCAAATATTACATAAATTGATGCGAAATATAAATCTTGTAGACTGTTGAATGATTGCAAAACATATTTTGTAGATGAATATTTCATTGCTATGAAGAAAAGCGATTATATTTTATTTTAGGAATTCTAAGAAAGAAATATATTTATGACATACCTGGTACGCTTGACGAATCTGTGTCCCGATCACAGATGTATTGGGAGTCAGATCCAGGACATTCCCAAGATCCATTTTGGTAACACATACAGTTGTACTTGAAACAACCTTCGGTGAATGAGAATTGTCTTCCAAGATTAAAGCGCTCGTTATTCACCATACAATATTTTATATCAGATTGTGATGTCACTATTATGGATCCAATGTTTCCTGAAATGCGAAGAAAATGTCAATCACTAAATAATAAATAGTCCTTTCAATGGAAATACCTACGTACATTATTCAATATATTTTTTCTAAATTAGTTTATGGAAAATTTCAATATGGTCAGCTGATATTTTATAAAATCTATGTAAAGACTTAATGATATTTCATAATCTAACATGTCATCTTGTATCTAACGAACTATTGTAATTCATAAACATTTTAACAAACACTAGAGTTCGTAAGTGAACAAATGTAGAAATTAAACATTGATCAATCATAAGTTTGATTAAATAATTAAAACTTAATAGAATATTATCTATTACCCTCATTTCTCGGTGGTCTTGTGGGCTGTGGTGGTCTTTCATCACGGCATACATATTCTGATTTATCTGCAGGACATTCCCAGGACCCATTGAGGAAACATTGACAATTGTAACGGAAACAATCCAAAACAAAAGAGAACGCATCTCCTAAACGATATCTTTGGTTATTAGCAAAACAGCTATCTACATCTGTTTGATGGATCACGTAGAATCTTTTGCTTGAAACTAAAATGAGGGAGAAGAAAAACACATTTATTTATTTCCAATAAACCTATTGATTGTAACGTAAACACACTCATCAACATATTTTAGTGACAATTGATATTTGAATAATATTTCCATTGAGAATTTGTAAGGATTACATATAAATGTAGAACTTGAAACTATCGAAATATTTCTGTATAAACCAGCAAATATTACATAAATTGATGCGAAATATAAATGTTGTAGTCTGTTGAATGATTGCAAAACATATTTTGTAGATGAATATTTCATTGCTATGAAGAAAAGCGATTATATTTTATTTTAGGAATTTTAAGAAAGAAATATATTTATGACATACCTGGTATGCTTGACGAATGTGTGTCCCGATCACAGATGTATTGGGAGTCAGATCCAGGACAGTCCCAAGATCCATTACGGTAACACATACAGTTGTACTTGAAACAACCTTCGGTGAATGAGAATTGTCTTCCAAGATTAAAGCGCTCGTTATTCACCACACAATATTTTATATCAGATTGTGACGTCACTATTATGGATCCAATGTTTCCTGAAATGCGAAGAAAATGTCAAACACTAAATAATAAATAGTCCTTTCAATGGAAATACCTATGTACGTTATTCAATATATTTTTCCTAAATTAGTTTATGGAAAATTTCAATATGGTCAGCTGATATTTTATAAAATCTATGTAAAGACTTAATGATATTTCATAATCTAACATGTCATCTTATATCTAACGAACTATTGTAATTCATAAACATTTTAACAAACACTAGAATTCGTAAGTGAACAAATGTAGAAATTAAACATTGATCAATCATAATTTTGATTAAATAATTAAACCTTAATAGAATGTTATCTATTACCCTCATTTCTCGGTGGTCTTGTGGGCTGTGGTGGTCTTTCATCACGGCATACATATTCTGATCTATCTGCAGGACATTCCCAGGATCCATTGAGGAAACATTGACAATTGTAACGGAAACAATCCAAAACAAAAGAGAACGCATATCCTAAACGATATCTTTGGTTATTAGCAAAACAGCTATCTACATCTGTTTGATGGATCACGTAGAATATTTTGCTTGAAACTAAAATGGAGGAGAAGAGTGTCATATTTATTTATTTCCAATAAATCCATTGATTGTAACATAAACACACTCATCAACATAGATTAGTGAAAATTGATATTTGAATAATATTTCCACTGAGAATTTGTAAGGATTACATACAAATGTAGAATTTGAACATGTCCAAATATTTGTGTAACAATCAGAAAATATTGCAAAAGTTGATGTGAAATATAAATATTGCAGACTGTTGAATGATTGCAAAACATATTTTGTAGATGAATATTTCATTGCTATGAAGAAAAGCAATTATATTTTATTTTAGGAATTGTAAGAAAGAAATATATCTATGACATACCTGGTACGCTTGACGAATCTGTGTCCCGATCACAGATGTATTGGGAGTCAGATCCAGGACATTCCCAAGATCCATTTTGGTAACACATACAGTTGTACTTGAAACAACCTTCGGTGAATGAGAATTGTCTTCCAAGATTAAAGCGCTCGTTATTCACCATACAATATTTTATATCAGATTGTGACGTCACTATTATGGATCCAATGTTTCCTGAAATGCGAAGAAAATGTCAAACACTAAATAATAAATAGTCCTTTCAATGGAAATACCTATGTATATTATTCAATATATTTATTGCAACTTGTTTATAGAAATTTCAGGAACCCTGTGAATAGTCATTGGTACGTTATTAACATTGAAATAGAGAGAATTTATTGAACTGGAGGAAAAGAACATTTGATTATTTCCAGAAACAACATTATGCAAAACCTACATTAGTTTGTGGCACAAATTACATATGACCATGGAAAATTAATAGAACATATTTGTTACCCTCATTTCTCGGTGGTCTTGTGGGCTGTGGTCGTCTTCTATCTTGGCACACATATTGTGATCTATCTGCAGGACATTCCCAGGATCCATTGAGGAAACATTGACAATTGAAACGGAAACAATCCAAAACAAAAGAGAATGGTTCTCCCAGTGGATATCTTTGGTTATTAGCAAAACAGTTGTTTACATCTGTTTGATGGATCACGTAGAATCTTTTGCTTGAAACTAAAATGGAGGAGAAGGAAAACATATTTATTTATTTCCAATAAACCCATTGGTTGTAACGTAAACACACTCATCATCATAGTTTAGTGACAATTGATATTTGAATAATATTTCCATTGAGAATTTGTAAGGATTACATATAAATGTAGAACTTGAAACTACCGAAATATTTCTGTATAAATCAGAAAATATTACATAAATTGATGCAAAATATAAATGTTGTGGACTGTTGAATGATTGCAAAGCATATTTTGTAGATGAATATTTCATTGCCATGAAGAAAAGCAATTATATTTTATTTTAGGAATTGTAAGTAAGAAATATATCTATGACATACCTGGTACGCTTGACGAATCTGTGTCCCGATCACAGATGTATTGGGAGTCAGATCCAGGACATTCCCAAGATCCATTTTGGTAACACATACAGTTGTACTTGAAACAACCTTCGGTGAATGAGAATTGTCTTCCAAGATTAAAGCGCTCGTTATTCACCATACAATATTTTATATCAGATTGTGATGTCACTATTATGGATCCAATGTTTCCTGAAATGCGAAGAAAATGTCAATCACTAAATAATAAATAGTCCTTTCAATGGAAATACCTACGTACATTATTCAATATATTTTTTCTAAATTAGTTTATGGAAAATTTCAATATGGTCAGCTGATATTTTATAAAATCTATGTAAAGACTTAATGATATTTCATAATCTAACATGTCATCTTGTATCTAACGAACTATTGTAATTCATAAACATTTTAACAAACACTAGAGTTCGTAAGTGAACAAATGTAGAAATTAAACATTGATCAATCATAAGTTTGATTAAATAATTAAAACTTAATAGAATATTATCTATTACCCTCATTTCTCGGTGGTCTTGTGGGCTGTGGTGGTCTTTCATCACGGCATACATATTCTGATTTATCTGCAGGACATTCCCAGGACCCATTGAGGAAACATTGACAATTGTAACGGAAACAATCCAAAACAAAAGAGAACGCATCTCCTAAACGATATCTTTGGTTATTAGCAAAACAGCTATCTACATCTGTTTGATGGATCACGTAGAATCTTTTGCTTGAAACTAAAATGAGGGAGAAGAAAAACACATTTATTTATTTCCAATAAACCTATTGATTGTAACGTAAACACACTCATCAACATATTTTAGTGACAATTGATATTTGAATAATATTTCCATTGTGAATTTGTAAGTATTACATATAAATGTAGAACTTGAAACTATCGAAATATTTCTGTATAAACCAGCAAATATTACATAAATTGATGCGAAATATAAATGTTGTAGTCTGTTGAATGATTGCAAAACATATTTTGTAGATGAATATTTCATTGCTATGAAGAAATGCGATTATATTTTATTTTAGGAATTTTAAGAAAGAAATATATTTATGACATACCTGGTATGCTTGACGAATGTGTGTCCCGATCACAGATGTATTGGGAGTCAGATCCAGGACAGTCCCAAGATCCATTACGGTAACACATACAGTTGTATTTGAAACAACCTTCGGTGAATGAGAATTGTCTTCCAAGATTAAAGCGCTCGTTATTCACCACACAATATTTTATATCAGATTGTGACGTCACTATTATGGATCCAATGTTTCCTGAAATGCGAAGAAAATGTCAAACGCTAAATAATAAATAGTCCTTTCAATGGAAATACCTATGTACGTTATTCAATATATTTTTTCTAAATTAGTTTATGGAAAATTTCAATATGGTCAGCTGATATTTTATAAAATCTATGTAAAGACTTAATGATATTTCATAATCTAACATGTCATCTTATATCTAACGAACTATTGTAATTCATAAACATTTTAACAAACACTAGAATTCGTAAGTGAACAAATGTAGAAATTAAACATTGATCAATCATAATTTTGATTAAATAATTAAACCTTAATAGAATGTTATCTATTACCCTCATTTCTCGGTGGTCTTGTGGGCTGTGGTGGTCTTTCATCACGGCATACATATTCTGATCTATCTGCAGGACATTCCCAGGATCCATTGAGGAAACATTGACAATTGTAACGGAAACAATCCAAAACAAAAGAGAACGCATATCCTAAACGATATCTTTGGTTATTAGCAAAACAGCTATCTACATCTGTTTGATGGATCACGTAGAATATTTTGCTTGAAACTAAAATGGAGGAGAAGAGTGTCATATTTATTTATTTCCAATAAATCCATTGATTGTAACATAAACACACTCATCAACATAGATTAGTGAAAATTGATATTTGAATAATATTTCCACTGAGAATTTGTAAGGATTACATACAAATGTAGAATTTGAACATGTCCAAATATTTGTGTAACAATCAGAAAATATTGCAAAAGTTGATGTGAAATATAAATATTGCAGACTGTTGAATGATTGCAAAACATATTTTGTAGATGAATATTTCATTGCTATGAAGAAAAGCAATTATATTTTATTTTAGGAATTGTAAGAAAGAAATATATCTATGACATACCTGGTACGCTTGACGAATCTGTGTCCCGATCACAGATGTATTGGGAGTCAGATCCAGGACATTCCCAAGATCCATTTTGGTAACACATACAGTTGTACTTGAAACAACCTTCGGTGAATGAGAATTGTCTTCCAAGATTAAAGCGCTCGTTATTCACCATACAATATTTTATATCAGATTGTGACGTCACTATTATGGATCCAATGTTTCCTGAAATGCGAAGAAAATGTCAAACACTAAATAATAAATAGTCCTTTCAATGGAAATACCTATGTATATTATTCAATATATTTATTGCAACTTGTTTATAGAAATTTCAGGAACCCTGTGAATAGTCATTGGTACGTAATTAACATTGAAATAGAGAAAATTTATTGAACTGGAGGAAAAGAACATTTGATTATTTCCAGAAACAACATTATGCAAAACCTACATTAGTTTGTGGCACAAATTACATATGACCATGGAAAATTAATAGAACATATTTGTTACCCTCATTTCTCGGTGGTCTTGTGGGCTGTGGTCGTCTTCTATCTTGGCACACATATTGTGATCTATCTGCAGGACATTCCCAGGATCCATTGAGGAAACATTGACAATTGAAACGGAAACAATCCAAAACAAAAGAGAATGGTTCTCCCAGTGGATATCTTTGGTTATTAGCAAAACAGTTGTTTACATCTGTTTGATGGATCACGTAGAATCTTTTGCTTGAAACTAAAATGGAGGAGAAGGAAAACATATTTATTTATTTCCAATAAACCCATTGGTTGTAACGTAAACACACTCATCATCATAGTTTAGTGACAATTGATATTTGAATAATATTTCCATTGAGAATTTGTAAGGATTACATATAAATGTAGAACTTGAAACTACCGAAATATTTCTGTATAAATCAGAAAATATTACATAAATTGATGCAAAATATAAATGTTGTGGACTGTTGAATGATTGCAAAACATATTTTGTAGATGAATATTTCATTGCCATGAAGAAAAGCAATTATATTTTATTTTAGGAATTGTAAGAAAGAAATATATCTATGACATACCTGGTACGCTTGACGAATCTGTGTCCCGATCACAGATGTATTGGGAGTCAGATCCAGGACATTCCCAAGATCCATTTTGGTAACACATACAGTTGTACTTGAAACAACCTTCGGTGAATGAGAATTGTCTTCCAAGATTAAAGCGCTCGTTATTCACCATACAATATTTTATATCAGATTGTGATGTCACTATTATGGATTCAATGTTTCCTGAAATGCGAAGAAAATGTCAAACACTAAATAATAAATAGTCCTTTCAATGGAAATACCTATGTATATTATTCAATATATTTATTGCAACTTGTTTATAGAAATTTCAGGAATCCTGTGAATAGTCATTGGTACATTGTTAACATTCGAGTATATAGAATGGTGAGTAAGTAGTTACATATTGCTTTATAGCATTGAAGAATATTTCTAAGTGACTGAATCACTACCAGAAGTAGAACAGAAATTTCAGTTGTGGAAGCAAGTTCCGGCATTAGTGGGTTTCACAGTTCATTTAGCAAGGATGAAAGTCTTAGTAAATAGGAAAGTAAACACATCACAAATACCTTTAGGGAGCCAACCCTTCTTGATATGCAGAATAGGTTTAAGTAGAGACTCCAATAAGCAATACCCAGAGCGACCTATGCACACATAAAATGTGCAGTAGTATGAAAGGAAGGTTAACAGGGAAAATGGTCTTTGAGTGCAGCAGGCGTGCATGTACAATAAACACTAGGAATGGGCAGAAAACAAATTCCATCAAATTTCTGGATAGTTGGAAGCAGTAGACAATTTCTGTTACCTGGGTGACCAAAAGAGAAGTGAAGGAGGAAGTTCTGAGAATGTAGCTGCTTCTATAATAACTGGTTGGGCAAAGTTCAGGGAGCCTTTCTTGGTAACAGAGAACCTCTTGCTCAGATAAAAGGCAGATCGTAAGAAAGCCTGGGTGTGAACAGCCATGTTGCATGACAATGAAATGGTGTCTGAGATTGCTGAAGGCATGGGAATATGAACGGAAATGAAAATAGCTTGCTCCACAGGATGTGCAATGTCAGTGTGCCTTTTGAAGAATGTGTAGGAGAGGAGACTGCACTGGTATGGTCATATGAAGTGTGGGGATGAGGATAGATGTATGAAGACGTAACTTTCACTAACTGTGGAAGGAACCTGTTCAAAGGGTAGATGAAGGGAGGTGTGGGATGAGGTGGTGAAATGTGATCTTTGAATGGTGAGTATCACAGATGTAACGACATGTGACTGGGACATCAGGTATGTTGCTATGCTTGAGAATAGGCATGAAGCTCAGAACAATTGTGGTCATGGCCTACTGCTGGTGAAATATGAATGGCATATGTACCGGTAACACATAAATAGCACATTTTCTGATAGCATATAAAAAGGTACCCAGAACAGAAAATTATTGAACTGGATTATATCCAGAAAAACTGTCATGCAAAACATACATTAGTTTGTGGTTAATATGAATATGGTCAGCTGATATTTTATAAAATCTATGAAAAGACAGAATGATATTCTAACATACTGTCATGTATCTAACAAACTATTGTAATTCATGAACATTTTAACAAACACTAGAGTTGATAAGTGAACAAATGTACAAATTGAACATTGATCAATCATAAGTTTGATTAAATAATTAAAACTTAATAGAATATTATCTATTACCCTCATTTCTCGGTGGTCTTGTGGGCTGTGGTTGTCTTTCATCACGGCATACATATTCTGATCTATCTGCAGGACATTCCCAGGATCCATTCATGAAACACTGACAATTGTAACGGAAACAATCCAAAACAAAAGAGAATGCATCTCCTAAATGATATCTTTGGTTATTAGCAAAACAGCTATCTACATCTGTTTGATGGATCACGTAGAATATTTTGCTTGAAACTAAAATGGAGGAGAAGAGCGACAGGTTTATTTATTTCCAATAAACCCATTGATTGTAACATAAAACACTCATCAACATATTTTAGTGACAATTGATATTTGAATAATATTTCCATTGAGAATTTGTAAGGATTACATATATATGTAGAATTTGAAAATGTCCAAATGTTTGTGTAACAATCAGAAAATATCGCAAAAGTTGATGTGAAATATAAATGTTGCAGATTGTTGAATGATTGCAAAACATATTTTGTAGATAAAAATTTCATTGCTATGAAGAAAAGCGATTATATTTTATTTTAGGAATTCTAAGAAAGAAATATATCTATGACATACCTGGTACGCTTGTCCAATGTGTGTCCCGATCACAGATGTATTGGGAGTCAGATCCAGGACATTCCCAAGATCCATTTTGGTAACACATACAGTTGTACTTGAAACAACCTTCGGTGAATGAGAATTGTCTTCCAAGATTAAAGCGCTCGTTATTCACCATACAATATCTTATATCAGACTGTGACGTCACTATTATGGATCCAATGTTTCCTGAAATGCGAAGAAAATGTCAAACAATAAATGATAAATATTCCTTTCAATGGAAATAGCTATGTACATTATTGAATAAATTTTTTCTAACTTATTTATAGAAATTTCAGGAATCCTGTGCATAGTCATTGGTACATTGTTAACTATGAAATAGACAGCTGGTCGGTAAGATTTTACGTGTTAGTTTATAACATTCAGGTGACTGAATCAGTACCTGAAATAGTGAAGAAATTTCAGGTGTGGAAGCAATGTCTGGAATGAAAGAGCCTTAGACTTAACTTAGCAAAGAGTAAAGTCTTAGCAAGTAGGAAAGTAGGCACATCACAAATCCTTTTAGGGAGTTGTCCCTGCTTGATATATGACAAGATGTAAGTAGAAACTCTATACAGTGTACCTAGTGCAAGCTGTGGGCACAGAAGATGGGCAGCATTTCATAATCTAACATATTGTCTTGTGTGTAACAAACTATTGTAATTCATTAATATTTTAAGA
Source organism: Octopus bimaculoides (assembly GCF_046866305.1). Lineage (NCBI taxonomy): Eukaryota > Metazoa > Mollusca > Cephalopoda > Octopoda > Octopodidae > Octopus > Octopus bimaculoides. The sequence continues at coordinate 2,958,689 of NC_142946.1, forward strand.
AACAGTGTAGATAAGTGAACAACTTTACGAATTGGAAAAAATGCATTGGAGGGGCAATGCATACCCTGTGTGCAGATGAATATTTTGCAAATTCTAGTGTGGCTTATAATGCGTTGCGTACCCATGCCTTTTAATTGATCTCAATTAAGATTTGTAAGTATTTGTCTAAAGAAGATTAAGAGCCTAAGAAGATGACAGCTAAAGGTAGGCTTGATTGATGTCTACACCAAATGCGTACGATGTGGGTGCATGTGCTCTGTGAAAGGGAATGCAGTATGAAGCTGCAACACAACCTATCGACTTTATACTACGTATACTTGAATGCTAAGTAACAGGTATAAATTTTCACCTGAATAAGATAACCAAACCAAAAACAGAAGGTAACATACAAATTTGAACATATCAGTAATGATAGGAACATCTCATATGAGTAAAATTTGCATAAGGCTAAATAAATGATTATTCAAATAATATTCATGATACCAATAGAAAATATTGTAAGGCAAATCAAACATACTGTAGTTCATTGTAGGATATATGTAATATATAAGTTCAGTTGGAAAAAAATTATTATTTTTTTTATGCATCACCATTAAAAGGTATTTATACTCCAATGAAATTAAAAAATCAACTCATAAAAAAATGAAACCCTAGAGTCTATCACTGTACACACACACGCACACTGTTGCATATCTATGTCTGTATTTATATATGTATGTATGTACCCACATGCGTCTATGTGCATAGGTACACAATGATCTATACATATGCAGATGAGGGCCAATTCAAATTATATATATATATATATATATATATATATATATATATATATATATATATATATATATATATATATATGTAATGTTCTGTGATGGTAAGATCAACGAAAGAAAGTATTCCATCTGATGTACGATAAATAGTATTTAATAGACTTAATACATGTTTTTATGTGCTAGTGGTAGATTCTTGTGTCAAGAACATGACAAAACGATGCTTATCCTCCGTGCACATAAATTCATTTGCACAAAATTTACATGGTGAAAACATTTTGATTCACTTGTCCACCAGTTTTGAAGATAATCAAACCAAAATTTAAAGAGTTTGAGCCACTCACCCAGTGAGTATTTCTTCCAAATTCGGTGACAACCCGTTCAGCCGGTTTCCAGTAATTTTAGAAACACACAGACAAAGACGAGCAACTACAATACTGTGTTTCACTTACACGCGTAGGATAATGAATATTGATTAATCACAATTTATATATATTCATTGAAAGTTAATAGAACATTATGCGTTACCCTCATTTCTCGGTGGTCTTGTGGGCTGTGGTCGTCTTTCATCACGGCACACATATTCTGATCTATCTGCAGGACATTCCCAGGATGCATTGTAGAAACACTGACAATTGTAACGGAAACAATCCAAAACAAAAGAGAATGGATCTCCTAAACGATATCTTTGATTATTTGCAAAACAGCTGTTTACATCTGTTTGATAGATCACGTAGAATCGTTTGCTTGAAACTAAAAACAAATAGAAAACAAACATATTTACAATCAGTTTTAAATCTCTGAGCAAGAAGTATGTAGTTACAGAACTACAAAGTAAAATCTATTTGCCAACGTAAAGTGGAAATCCTGATTAGGATGATGTTATTTACCTTTTCCTGGGGCTAAAAAAGGTAGTAACAGTGTCCTAATCAGGACTGCCACTTTACGCTGGCAAATAGATTTTGCTCCAAGCGTACTTACTCATGTCCGATAAACCCATTGATTGTGACAGAAACATAATCTTCAACATAGTTTAGAGTAAATTGATATTTGAAAGAGAATTCCTGTTGAGGGGTTGCCAAAAGGGATATGAGAGAACCCTAGGGATCAGCAAGGAATTATAAGGGGTCAGTGATAGCCAAGAAGTCGAATAGGGTCAGCGTGTGAAAGACCAGCTCACCCAGATGAACTGCTTAAAATACTTAGTCAGCGCCATGCTCCAATTTCACTAAAAGATATTCCAGCAATAAGATGTGATTTTCACATTTTCTAATTGTGAAAACAATTTCATAAAAATTGAAAGTTTAATACTGTAGACTCGTACACATAGTTTTAAATGTAAAATGTGTGTCATCTTCAATAAAATTTCTTAATTTGTCATGCATGTATATCTTGGCTAACGTTTTAATTGCCAGTATCAGTACCTGGTACGCATTTAAGATATGGTACGGTAGGGTAGAGTATTAAGGTATTTTAAATGAGGAGGGTGGTCAAAGCAGAAGGAGAAGTGGTTAAAGAGATTGATGCAGAAGGAAAAGTGGCTAAAGGTGGGGTGACGGTTGAAAAAGTTTGGCGACCCCTGTTGTAGATAAATATTTTATTGCTGTGAAGAAAAGAAATGATATTTTACTTTAAAGATTTAAAGAAAGAAATATATTTATGACATACCTGGTATGCTCGACGAATGTGTGTCCCGATCACAGATGTATTGGGAGTCAGATCCAGGACATTCCCAAGATCCATTTTGGTAACACATACAGTTGTACTTGAAACAACCTTCAGTGAATGAAAATTGTCTTCCAAGATTAAAGCGCTCGTTATTCACCACACAATATCTTATATCAGATTGTGATGTCACGATTATGGATCCAATGCTTCCTGAAATGAGAAGAAAATGCCAAACAATAATTAATAAATAGTCATTTCAATGGGAATACCTATGGATATTATTCAATTTCTTTTCCAATTTGTTTATAGAAATTTTATAAGATTGCATAAAGATGTTGATTTATCGATAAAATCAAAAAACAACCAACTGTTAAGAAACAGTTATTAAGTGGTCGGGAACGTTCTGAGTGTTTTTAATATGCAAAAAGGGATATAAATAATTGAGCTTTCAATAAATTTTATTCAAATGAAATAATTTCCATTATTATTAATGACTTTTGCCCATCTATCATGCAATTTAAATATTCCATTAGCATAGAATTTAACTATTTTTGAAGAAAAACGTAATCTAGGTGCATTTTGACTCCATCTAAATCGTTGAATGTTTTTCCTTGCAATGAGTTCTGTAGAGACAAAAACAAGTGGTAGTTGGGTGGTGCAGGAGAATACGGTGGATGGGGTAAGAGATCTCAGCCAACTTCATGTAACTTTGTTCAGGTAGCCAAAAAACACATGTGGTCGGGCATTGTCTTGTTGGAACACTACCCCTTTCCTGTTGCCAATCTCCAGCTTCAATTTTGGTTCAAATTAACCAGATGACAACAGTAGACATCACAATTAATGGTCTGGTTCTGTGGGAGAAGCTCCTAATAAATAATGCTTTTATGGTCCCACCAAAAACAGAGAATAGCTTTTTTGGCATAGATATTTGTCTTTCGTTGCTGTTTAGGGGGAGCCTTACGCAAACTCCAGGATATTTTATGCCCTCTGTTTTCATACACAATCCATTTTTCATCTCCAGTCATTTATTCTGTTTCAAAAGCACATTACAAAATACTGGTCCAGGCAATTCCTTGAAGGTGAAAAAAAGAAAAAGAAAAAAAGAAAAAGAAAAAAGAAAAAGAAAAAAAGAAAAAGAAAAAAAGAAAAAGAAAAAAGAAAAAGAAAAAAGAAAAAAAATTATTTTACCTAATCGTTTAGTTGAGTATATCATTCGAGTTTTGTCTTCTTGTCGAGGGGCACAAGAATATTCTGTTCGCTTCGCAGGACATTCCCATGAGCCATCCGAATGGCAGTTACATCGAAATTTGAAACAGTTTTCAATGAAGTTGAAAGTTCTGCCGAGAGGAAATTCAACGTCATTGACTAAACAGCTTCTTACGTTCTCCGTCTTCACAATGTACATGCTCCACGTATAAGCTGTGCAAAAAAAGAATTTTCCATAAATTGTTGAATAAAATTATGAACTTGCAAATAAAATGATACTTTGTAGGAATGAATGTTGGCTTTTGATTATCACGGAATGGACTAAAGATATGAAAATCTGGCTTCCTGACTCTTTGAACGTCTTATACAGAAATGTCTATTCCTTTAGCAAAGTAATTATTGGATGAAATGAAGGCCTAGTGGGTTAGTGGTGAGGTTATTTGGCTCACCAGCAGGCTGTTCAGTTGAATCGATCAACTGGAACGCTCGTTATCGGGACTAAGAAAGTGCCAGTTATTATTGGATGGAAAATAAAATAAATTGGATGACAAGAGATTTTCCTTTTAGCAATCTCCCTGACATTTTAAGTAGATTAAAAGTTTGTATCTGTTCAGAAATACATCTAATTATTCAACTGATCGAAAATAAGAACACATCTAAATAGAGGAGAAACAAAATAATGTCCTTACTTTTTCTAGCTGTTTCTGTGTGAGCTGAGCGACATATGAACCGAGCCCGTTCTTTAGGACATTCCCAGGAGCCGTTAATTAAACAGTCGCACCTGTACTGGAAGCAGCCATAAGAGAAAGAGAACGGTTGACCTAAAGCATGCCTGACCCCTTGGGTCACGCAGAACTTGACTTTTGTTCCACTGGAAACAACCACGCTTCTGCCATAAACTAAAAAGAAAAGAAATGAAAACATTTCACATGTTACAATGGGGAATGAAGTATTGCTGAAGACTATAATTATTAACATTGAAAGGTTAACTAAATCAATATTCATAGATAACTGAATAGAGGCACATTTAAGTTCAGATCTGTTTGTATGTGTGTGTGTGTGTGTGTGTGTGTGTGTGTGTGTGTGTGTGTGTGTGTGTGTGTGTGAGAGAGAGAGAGAGAGAGAGAGAGAGAGTGTGTCCACCTTGTTGAAAAAACTACAGCAAAACAAGAACACTTGACTGCTCTCAGTAGTGGCAGTGTCAATATTGTTCAATGGTTCGTTAATTTTGCAACACTAAACTGAACTTAATCGAAGATGTGGTCAGAAAAAGAAGTTCTACATGTCAATGTCTCTTGTCGTGTAAAGCCATGTTTTGAACCGATTGATTGATTTGTTTAATAACACTATATAACAAAATTTTAATTTCTTTTTATCTTTGACCATTAAGTGTTATTTCCAAATTGCTTCAAAGGAAATCACTACCATTCCCTTCAAACTTTGCTTTTGTCATGTGGACATCAATGTTTTGAAACCAACCTATTTTCCATTACATTTCAGATTCAGCACTGAGTTGCTGAAGCAGAAATATCGTTATAGCAAATATTCTACTCAATACCACAGATTTGCTTGAGCATGTCCCTCAATGGCTAACAATATGTGCATCCCCGATGATGAGCAGGAGTAGTGGGGGAGCATCATAGCCTTGTGCCACGAGGGATTCTTTGGGGTTTGAATAAATATAATAAAAGCAAAGTTTGAAGGAAACATTAGCCATTTTTCATACGTTCTAGGGGTCAGCAAGTAGGGAATAACAGTTGCTACCCAGGGACAAAAAATCGTGTTACACAGTGAAATGAATAGTTTGACTAACGATATCTAAAATAGTAATTTTCTTGTGAGTGAACTTACATTGATGTTGTGGCTTCTGTCGTTCTGTGGTCGCACTTCCCTGGCAAATATATTCTGCTTCCTCCGATGGACATTCCCAGGACCCGTCATCATTGCACTGACAATTGTAGCGGAAACAACCATCAACAAAAGAGAACGGGCGGTCGAGTGTATAGTAGCGACCTTTAGCATGACAAGCTTTCACATCGCTAATCACAACCAGACTACGGGATATAGCTGTTGAGGAAAAACAAAAAACACATTTTCAAATTAAGCACATGTACACACACACACACACACACACACACACACACACACACACACACACACACACACACACACACACACACACACACACACACACACGTGTGTGTGATCAGAAAGAAAAAAAAATAATAAAGATCGATAAGCTTCAAGTATCAATCAATGAAGTTGTGTGAATGGAGATGGAGGTACTATGATAATTGAACCTGAAATTCTGTGAAAATACGATTCACTGAAGCATAGGGGTCCTTATAGATTAGATTAGAGATTAAGTTGGTAGATCCTTGGTCGGTGAAGAATTTTTCTAAGGATGAGGAAACAATGGCAATGCTTTTCAGTGTGAATTGATGTTCTTGAGTAAGTTTATAGGAAAGTGTGTGGTATGTAGTCGGGGATGTGGGGATAGTACTTTCTGGGCTAAGAAAGCCGCCTGTTGCAGCAGTTACTCAGTTTGTGAAATGGTTGAAGTTTGGGTGACGTTCGTCCCAGTATTTCTTTTAACCGCTTCATGGAATCGATCGTGGGACCTCTTTGGTAGTTTTCAAAATATTGAACAGCATCCTACTTTAATTGCAAAGACGAGATGAAATAAGAGTGGTCCTTATATTTGCACAATTAGCTCATCTCCATGTTATAGGGGTGTTAATGTTAACATTGATGATTTTCTTGTTAGACTTACCAAACCATAGGAAATTACATGTTAGTTTTAATATTCTTTGTAATCTGGGATGAATAACGCTAAGCTGGCGAATAAAGAGTGTTCCTCTTAGTTGTAACAGAAGAAACGATAACCATTTGTTGATCTAAGCTTCTTTACGTCGGTAGAATTTCAGGACAGAGCGTGCACGCGCGCAAGCTCGTCAAAGCACTCAGAAAATCTATGAGTGACGTCTTGGTCAAGTGTATTAAATCTAGAAACGGTACAGTGTTATTTATCAAAAGTTGTTCATCAGATCCTCCACAGTCGTTTCTTTCTACTTCTCCGCTCACCAGTCACTCTGTTGTCAGACTCGCAACAATCCCGAATAATTGTTTGAGGCAACTAGTGTACAGTTTGCGTAAAATGTTTAGGCAAGCAATGAACTTATCGTTTTATGCCAAGTCCTTGTTTTCATTTTTAGTCACAAAATTCGTCTGTGCTTTCGCAAGCCAGATATATCAATTTGACCGTCCAAATTACTTTTGAATTTGGAAAATCCGCATCAGTTTCTTTTGCTTTTTTCCCATGAAACCAAATATTTCTGGGTTTCTGTGCAAATTTGTTGGTACATAACCTAATGAACCTATGATCTGACGGGTAAAAATGAGAATATATAGTCAGGGTACAAGAGCTGTATACACGTATATATGTATGTGTATATGTGTGTGTGTATGTATGTATGTATGTATGTATGTATGTATGTATGTATGTATGTATGTATGTAACACAGGTAAGTATTTCTGTTCACTAGGAATCTAGTTGAACCAGTACATCTCTACAGTATATAACCGGAACTAGAAATCAATTTATTAACCTCTAAAAAGTAGACAGGTCTCTTCATGGTTCTATAAACGAATACAAAAAATATAACGAAGTATTTTGTGTAAGGAACCCAATCTTGACTGTTTCTGTCACCAATCTTCAAGTGGAAATGTTGAAGTCAACTTACTTTCTCCACAGCATTAACCGAGAACGACAAATAAAATCGAATGGTTATGACAGACAATGGAATGCCCAATGCAACCCGAGCTGCCTGACAGCCTACTTTATCGTTAAAACACTATCTTTATCAAAGAAGTCTTAATTCCAGAGAGAAAGTATTTCATATTACCGTATTCCTCGACGTTTCGACCTGGACACAAGTTCTCTGCATCTTTGGCAGGACAGTTCCATGAACCGTCTAATTCACAATGACAACTGTAACGGAAACATCGATTTCTGTAATAGAATGGTTGGCCTAAAGGATACTGGCTTCCTTCTACTTGACAGTTAGTCACTTCTAGTCCTTCTGTACGTACCAAAGTGGCACTAAAAACTGAAAATAATTTAAACAAATTTAAACAAATGGAAAAAATATAGCTTATAAAACATTAATACTGGAATTATTTTATTGATTGCGTTATTTTTTTTAATGCCAAAGTGCTCAATCAGGAGAAGGAATACACTAAAGTGGTTATCAAAGAGTAGCTCTCTCTCTCTCTCTCTCTCTCTCTCTCTCTCTCTCTCTCTCTCTATATATATATATATATATATATATATATATATATATATATATATATAGTGCGATGGGTAAATTGTCGCCCTTTTATATCTTTAATTTCGCGCATGCGGTTTGTTTTTGAGTTTGTCGACTACGCAGTATCGTAGGGTCAGTTGGGCGCCGTCTGCAAGAAAAACAGCACCCTGACGCAATTCACTCGGCCAGAAATTTGGAAACGACGTGCTGTATTGCTTGGCATTTGCGCCGGAAGCTCCAGTACAAACAGATGGTGAACACACAGAACAACCGTTGTTTATCGACTCCCCAAAACATGTACCGAATGTGATAAAAATCAAATATCCGGTCAACATCATAGTGTTTGGTGTGATCACTAGTGATGGCGACGGTAAGCCTCCATTCATCTTCCCACACGGCCTCAGACACGACACGATGGCCTACATCAAGTGCTGCTGGAAGACCCTGTGTCTGGCAACAGGACTCTGCATCATGCCACACAAGCAGGAGGACCCATTCATGGCTGTCAGACAATTTCTGCAACCACACCACCCCTAACATCTGGCCATCTAACTCCCCAGACCACAACCCCCTTGATTATTATGTGTGGGGTGCAGTTGAGCGAGAGACTAACAAAACTGTTTGCAACACCAAAGACGAACCGAAGGCAAGGATTATGGCAGCATTGATCAACTTAAACAAGGAGACCGTCCAGAAGAGTTGCAGGAGATTCCGAAGTCGTTTGGAGGCCGTGGTTGAAGCCAATGGCAATTTTATTGGATAAATTTACTCTTTAGTATTTCAAGATATTTTTATGTAATTTTGGTAAATATATCTGTTAAAATGAGATGTCAGTGTTATTTTCATTTTTGCGTCATTTAGACAACAATTCATTCACCGCACCCTGTGTGTGTGTGTGGTGGGGTGTATGGTGTCTTAAAAAAAAAGAAATTTAGTTGTATTTATATCTTAAAAACAAACTATGATGCAAATAAATTAAATACTCATATGTATCTCTCAATTTTCTTATATTATTGAATTGTATGTCTCCACTGTCCTTACTGGCCACCAGGGCCGAACACAAAACATAGAGGACGATACACAGACGTGGGACAATAATCTAAATCGTGTAAACAGCCAACAAACACAACGGCAATAATAATAATAATAATAATAATAATAATAATAATATAGTTTAATAAAGGATAGTATTCATAATCTTGTCTGGCACTTACAGTTCCAAACGATTTCCTTTCCACCTTTCTGCTCTTTGCGTTGTTGGCAAATATTTTCCGTTTGTGTCGCTGGACACTCCCATCCTCCGTCTTCTTGGCAGTCGCAGTGATATTTGTAACAGCCATCAACAAAAGAAAAAGGTTGACCCAGAGGATAATATTGACCTTTCACTGAACATCCTCTGATATTCACTGCAAACAGAAAATTAGAGGCATTGTTACGAACCGAAATTGCTCACGCACACACACACACACACACACACACACACACACACACACACACACACACACACACACACACACACACACACACACACACACACACACAGAACGTAAAAGAACAGGGAGTAGAAATCTAGGCAGGTACCTTATTAGCACTCTGATATAGTCCAGATCTGGCTAACCACATCGAATGATAGAGAACAGTCAGTATCGTTTAAGATAAACATTTAAAAAGTACGTTATTCGATAAGTAAATCCTGAGTTTGCTTAATTGGATTTCATGCAGTTTACAGAATATACAATCAAGATACCAGAAAAAAGAATGGAGACCTATACATCTTCAAAATTTATTTTTCAAAGTATTTTCTCATCAAATTCGAATCCAACACGTGTTTCTGTTGTTAAGTGTCCTAGTCTCCGTTTATTTAGCGGTTATGTGCATTTAGTTGATTTAAATCCAATCAGTTGCAGTGCTTATTCGTCCAAGCTTTGCAGTTTTGTTCAATGTGTTACCCATAAAGGTGGGTGAAGCAAATTGAAGATTAGATATGCATTCTTAATGCATATTCAAAATGAGGGACCATAAAATACCAGGTTACAGGTAGTACTGGATTAACCATTAAGCAAAATAAGCACGTGCTTAGGGCATTAAGAGAAGGAGGGGGCACCACAGAAATGGTAAATGGTTTACGGCACAAAAGAAATCACTTTAAACTTGCTAAAATAATATTCGGAATGCCTTTATCTCTACTAAGTATAGATGCAGGTGTGATACCTAAAATTAATTTTAAGGATCTGATCGAAGACTTTGCAATTCAAAAAAGTAGGAGAAATTTTTTCAAATATAAATAAAGTGGAAGTATACAAAAATAAACATTATTTTCCTTCTTACTGTTTTGTTTCGTTTTGAAAAATAAAAATTTATTTTATGGTTTGTTATTGCTTGTAATTTGAATTACATAGTCTTTTATGGGGACACCAAAATCTTTTAAGTGCTTAGGGCCTCGATCTGTCTTAATCTGGCTCTGGGTACAGGACAGTAGAAATAGTGTTGAAATACGATATATCTATAGTTTTGGTATCACTAAATTTAGCATGACCTTTGTAGATACTAAGGAAAGAGATTATCTTATTACACTTAGATGTAGAACGAACCCTAAGGAAGTTAAGACGCGTTCACATCACTGACCACTCGTATAAGATAAAAGATTTAAAAGGAATCGAAAGAAAGAGGAAATAATTATCTTTTCATTTAGGTTAATCAGACCAGTCCACACCAATAAAGTCTTATAATGTTTTCAATATTAATTGGGAGGAATAAAGTAAATTGAAATTCCAACCATATTTTGTCTCATTTCAGAAAAACAATAAGATTTTGTCATCCTAGCAGTTGGAGTTGTGGATTAGTGCAAATTTGTTCAAAACCAACTAAAGTAAGTTTGTGATTATTTGACTAGGTAAACTTATGAGCCCTTCCATCAACGTGATTTCTAATTAAAATCTTTTATTTGGAAAATTTTTGAACGCTTTTCTAAATGTATGCGTGCATTTTATTGTTAATTCGTTTCCGTAATTTAATAAGCTGCAATTAGAGATAAGTTAAAGCAGGTTATAGAAAAAAATATGGCATCGTCTCAAGAAGAAATGGTTTAAGATATTTTGGGAACCATCTGTTTTTTTTCTTTTTTCTCAGCTGCCATATCTCATTTATCTGTATTCATAATTCTATTTTGAATCACAATTTTAATTATGAAGGCATACATATTTGAAGGCAACACTAAAAGATAAAGAGAACAGGACAGGGCAGAATTAGGACATGGCGCTTTAGGACACTGTACAGCGTGAGGGCTGTATACGACTAAATTATAGTAAATGATGAGAATGCACGAGAACTTTCGAAGTTTATGTGTATAAATAATGAATTGATCATCGATAGACCCAGGTGCCACTCGGGAATTGATGGCTTATACATACATACATACATACATACATACATACATACATACATACATACATACATACATACATACACACACACATACATGCATACATACAAGTAGACAGACACACATATATTTGGCCGAAAGTCATCCGACAATAAATAAAAATCCCATAAATACTTAATATTCAATTTTATTTATTCATTCCAATTATGAATGTTTAATAATTGAATGCTGCGAGTTAAAATCACCGTTCTTTTTTCCAACATTTGTCTGTTTATTAGCGGAGTCTCATTCTGTTGTTAAACAAATAGATCTTGGAATTAAATGGGTTTTGGTTTACTGTCAGGTGACTTTTGGTCAATCCTGTATATATACAGACATGCATACACACTTATACACACGTACACATATACGATATATTTATTATTGAAAGAATCTGCGGAAAATACAGGCATAGGTGATCAATAAATAAAAAGTTCAATGATGATTCCGAGTAGAGATTAAATTTTGTAAGTTGCTAGTATTTTTTTTTTTTTTTTTTTTTGTCGAAAGATCAAACACTGTCTCCGATAAATTCATCACCAAACAACACAAAACATTTATTAATTCCTCGAGGGAAGTTAATTATCACCTTTGATACATTTACTTACGCTGAAACGTAGAATTTTTTTGGCTTTGTTTGGATTCATCTCGACATATATCCTCAGCTGCCTTCGCTGGACAGTTCCACGAGCCATCAAGAAAACATTGACATTTGTATAGGAAGCAGCCATCCTCGAAAGAGAACGGCGCACCCAGTTCATAGTATTTATTTTTTACTAAACAACCTTCTTGACCGAATTCAGTTATGATTTCGTGTACACCTATTTATAAAACAGACACAAAAAAGAACTGATTACAGCCGAGGTTTCAATTGTATTAATGATGTCGCTGTTAGTGTTTGGAGTTGATTGTTATTCTTGGAACTCCAATATTACTGGTAGTTTGTTACAGAAAGTTGTAATTCTTTGCGTGGGTCAGTAGATTTAGTCAACAAAGAACACATTCCTGTGTCTATGCAACTGCGTTTAGTCGTGAAGTATTGTTACACTCATTCTTACCATTATTATTAATTCATTAGAAAAAAGAAAACGGTGAGTGTAAAACCAATTAGAACTGTTACTCAGGTGACAATGTGAAGTGAAGGCGGTAAAACTCGTCTTCCTTCTCTTTGAAAGATAATGTGCAGACACGCTTGGTGGGAGTTAACGATGGTTAGTGATGGTTAATGTTGCTCAGTGATGGTTATTAATTGTTAGTGTTGGTTAATGAAGTTTAACGATGGTTAATGATAGTTCACGATGGTTAATGATAGTTCACAATGGTTAATGATTGTTGTTCAAAATCAGTTCTTATACTTTGGTGAGTTCGTGGATGCCACCATCACACTTTCCCGTCCTCCTCTCACAACATTTTTTTCAACATCTTCACCGCAAGGCTAACGGAGTTTAAACTGCGACTGAATACTGACAATCGTTATCTAGCTCTGTAGAATATTCCATGAAGATAAGGAATAGATTTTATCTCTAATTTTTTTTTCTTTTTGTGTTTGACTAAAATGCGCCAAACTTTCAGTAAGTTTAAAGCAGAGCGTGGTACATTACTCTATCCACAACACCTACCTGTAGATATGAGAAAATATGGGTGTGACGTCACATCCTATCCAAAGGAATGTAGGTGTAGCTGTGATCAACTGTTTTCTCTAAGCTATATAGGGGTACCACCTTGTGGTACGATTTTAAGTTTGAAATATGCTGCTGCCTATATAACTGCATATTATGCAGCATTGCATAAGCAGAGTCTATTCTTCCCTGATGAGGTTTAATAGCAACGGAATAATTCCGCAGTTGTCTCCCATACTTGGTGGAATAAGACAATATTAGTCGTTAAACTTCCTCACCACATAATTATTTTTAATTTCAGTAATTATTGTATTAATTATGGTAGCGTATTGTTCTTTTCATGGAGATGTCATTAAGTTATTAACCTCAGTAATACATTTATATGAATACGCGTTGAAATATCACTGCAGTCACTAAAAAGTAAAGCAAAATCAGGGGAGACTACTTCACTGATGATAACTCAACTAAGAGGATGAGTTGTCTTCCTTGAGAGACATCAACTCGTGTAATAATGTTTCCGCATCATATCGTATTTTAATTTCTGAATAGTTTAGTAATTAAATATACTTTCACACTCTAGAGTGAAACCCCCGGGACCATCACATGACGCCTGTGAATGTTGAGTAACTTCACGTCAACCCAGTTAAAATGTATGTATGTATGTATGTATGTATGTATGTATGTATGTATGTATGTATGTATGTATGTATGTATGTGTATATAAATATGTCTGTGTGTGTATATATATAAATATATGTATGTATGTACATTTCGTTTTTGTATTTGATTTGCAAGATTCTTTATATGAATTCGTGTGTTGAAGCATATTTTATTGTGTCTGGGGACAGTCATTCTCATTTAGTGCCTTATTACTTAACACACTCACCGTTCAATAGTCAACGACTATTGAAAAGGTTGCAAGACGCAACGAACATTTTAGAAAAAAATTAATAAGTGAGTGGAAATCGAACCGGTGAGTGTGTTAAATAATAAGACACTAAAAGAGAATGACTCTCCCCAGACACAATAATATATATATATATACACACACACACACACATACATATACATGCACATACGAACACGAGGTCTGATCAATAAGTATCTAGACAGTTGCCATAGTAACGAAACTAAAGCACGCAGAGTGAAATCACTTGGGAAAGATTTACTTTGAATTCTTCAGTGCATGCGCACTAAGTTTTAACGTTCTAGCTCGCTTCTGTTGTTTGCAGCAGCGCTTCGCAGGTGTTTTGCGCGTGATAGCATTGACCATAGCAGAGAAAGTTGTCATGGTGACACCTTCTCAGAGGCCAACGCAAAGTTGTAGAACGTGTATGGAGAGAAATCTATGTGTCGCACACAAGTGTACTAGTGGTTCAGACGTTTCCAAGATGGCCGAAACAATGTCGATATTCACGAACGTTCTGGGAGACCTGCGACCAGCAGGACTGAGAAAAATATCGCAAATGTGCGCGCAACTGCGAGGGGAAATCGTTGAATCCCCATCCGTGAGTTATCAGAGGATGTGCAGATTAGTTACGGTTCAGTTCAGTCCATTATCGCTGAAGATTTGGGTATGAGACGCGTGTCTGCCAAGTTTGTGCCAGAACTGCTTTCAGCTGACCAAAAAGACACTCGGGTTCCAGTTGCAAAAGATCTCCGTGATTGTGTCGAGAACAACATTCGCACACACACACATGCACACGCATGCAAACGCACACACGCATGCACACGCACACACGTTCACACACGCACACAAACGCACGCACATTCCTTTCACGCACTGCTATAAACAGCTGAAGTGAGCGAGAACTTTAAAACTCAGTGCGCATGCACTGCTGACTTCAAGGTCAATCTATGCCAAAAAAGCTTTACTCTCTGTGCTTTAGCTTCGTTACTATAGCAACAGTCCGGATACGAATTGATCAGACTACGTATATGTATGTGTGTGTATGTGTATGTGTGCATCTATCCGTGTGTTGAGTGTCTAGATTATTTCCAATTTTCTATTGTACTAGAACTGGCTGTAAACTGCAACTCTAAACTCTTTTATTTACAAATCTTCCAATATATTTTGGTGAGTCTCTACTTTATAATGGCTCGTGTGCTTTTATACCTGATTTCCATATCTTATTGCTAGCACCGAGTTCACTATTTATCTTAGTCTAACTCTTCAATTCTAGTCTTCCCTATTTTCTCTCCTTCATTTCTCTATGCCCTATCCTACCAGTTCCATCTGCTTCCAGCTATTTCAATGGCTGCTTATAGGAGATGGTCTAGGAATTTGTCTGTAACACTTCAAGACACTGGTTGAGTTCACTCAAAGCATTTCTTAAGGCAGTTGGAGTTATTATCATTATTATTATTATCATCATTATTATTATTATTATTGTTGTTGTTGTTGTTGTTGTTGTTATTATTATTATTGTTATTATTATTATTATTATTGTTGTTGTTGTTGTTGTTATCATTATCATTACTATTATTATTATTATTATTATTATTATTATTATTATCTTTATTATTATTGAGGCGGCTAGCTGGCAGAACTGTTAGCACGCCGGGTGAAATGTTAAGCGGTATTTCATCTGCCGCTATGTTCTGAGTTCAAATTCCGCCGAGGTCCCCTTTACCGTTCATCTCTCGGGGTCGATAAATCAAGTATCAGTTGAGTACTGAGATCGATGTGATCGACTGTCCACCCACCCCCACAAAATCCAGGCCTTGTGCCTATAGTAGAAA
The DNA here is from genome assembly GCF_046866305.1 of Octopus bimaculoides. Classification (NCBI taxonomy): domain Eukaryota; kingdom Metazoa; phylum Mollusca; class Cephalopoda; order Octopoda; family Octopodidae; genus Octopus; species Octopus bimaculoides. The sequence goes on from NC_142946.1 coordinate 2,974,425, forward strand.
GGATTATTATTATTATTATTATTATTATTATTATTATTATTATCATCATCATCATCATCGTCATCAACGTCAGCATCGTTATCATTTCTGTCATTGCATTACATTTATTAATTAAAGAAGTTTTAATATACGCGCATACATTCGCACACACATACACACACACGCACGTACACGTACACACATGCACACGCACACACATGCACGCACGCATGCACGCACGCAAGAACACACACACACACACATACACACACGCACACACGCGTGATTAGTAACATTTATAGCAAGTCTGGAAAAAATTTAAAATCAGAAATTCTGATCAATAAATTCAATTATTTGACAACGTCTTCCCATTTCTTCCCATTTCTTCTCATTCCTTCCCATTTCTGCTCATTCCTTCCCATTTCTTCCCATTTCTTCTCATTTCTTCCCATTCCTTCTTCCCATTCCTTCTCTTCTACTCTTTTACTCCACGAAACTAACTTTTCGTTAACGTTTCTCCGGGACATTCCTCATTGATTACACCAACCGTGACTATTCCGTATTTTCCTCCTCCTCGTCCTCCTGATCATCATCATCATCAGAAGCAGCAGCAGCAACAATAGAGTGATAGATTGCAGAATTGGTAGATTGGCAGATTAGTAGATTGCAGAATTGGCAAAGGCGCTTATTTCAATATGTTACAGTGTTATGTTGTGTCTTTGCAATCTGCATTCAAATCCCACCAAGATGGACTTTGTCTTTCAGTTTTCCCTGATCGTTAAAATGAATACCAGTAAAATACTGAGGCCAAAGATATCCTCCATAGACATTTCTGCCTTTCTGACTATATAGGGAATTAAATTTTTTTTTATTATTATAACACTCGCTTTATCAAAAATGGAATCTTCGGATTCTTGCTTGTGCCGTAAGTTTGTCAGTAAGAATTGTTAATTTCTATTCAGGCCCTAACTACAGTTAGATCTCACAGACGTTCCATTCACAGCACATATAAAAATAGCACTAAAAATATGTTCCAACGATCTTTAGTAATCCAAATAAAAAGAACCGTTGATTCCTAAAACTGAAAATGAATGTAAATATGTTCTCTAATTATTTACATTTGATGGATTTTTGTCCTCATCTTATTTGTTGTTAACACAACGTTTCGGTTGATATATCCTCTAGCCTTCATCAGGTGTCTTGAGGAAATTTCGAGCCTGGGTTGTCATTCCTAAGGTATTTTTCGATGTTATTATTATTATTATTATTATTATTCAGGTCACTGCTTGGAATCGAACTCGGAATCTTGGGGTTAGTAGCCCGCACTCTTAACCACTATGCCATATGCCCGCTGCAATAAGGACTGTTGTGAATCTGAGAGGGGATTATGCTGAATAAAATCATAATTAACTGATCCTCCTCTATTTTCTTTTACTCAAAACCAGGTCTTTTTCAGCACCTTCTCGTATATAAATCTATCTATAGCAGAACTTTACCCTCCAAAGAAGTTGACATACAGATAATACCGTTTTCTTTGCATATTTTGCATCGACAGGCAATTATATAGCAGTTAAAAATCTTAACAATTCACTAATTTAGTCGAATACAAAGAACGTCGTATTACACCTTATGACAATATAAGATAAACAGAATTTATTAAAAACGAATGTTAGTTAAGGTATTTGACGATTTTGTTTCCGCCATGTTTTATGGAAACATAACCCTTGGCTCTGTCGAAGGATTCTGGAGAAATGATTTTGTTCGCTTTATATTATTAAAGACAAGTTGAAATCAGGTTAACAGACAGTTGTAAACAATAACAGACGCATGCACTTTTTCTTACTCTCTTTCTCTGTGTTTTCGTCGCAGACATTTACGGTTTTTGCGGCGGGGCAGTCCCAGGATCCGTCATTCTTACACACGCAGTGATATTTATAACATCCATCAGTGAATGAAAAAGGACGGTTGAGAGAATAGTACCGGCCCTTCACCTTGCAGCCTTTGCTTTGGTTTTTCCTTCGCGAAGGATCTGAAAGAAGTTGTTAAAAGAACAGGATTTAGAGGCAAGCATCATCTTTATTATATAAAGATTTTCTTTTACAAAGCATAAAACAAATGTTATTAACAGGAGTCTGTTGATTCAATTATACTAATTTACTAATATTTATTGAATCATAACGACAAAAAGAAAGTCTTCCACATATTAATAACAGAATAAGGCAGTGAACGAAACTCAGTAAAGAATTTAGTCCGGAATTTCTTTACATGGATTTCACCAACATTGGGGGAATCATTTCCAAGAGAAATAAAATTACTGAGGTCTAATTACTTACATCAGCAGTTGATCTTAGAGAATTAAGGGAAATAGAACAGAAGACGAGAAACCCAGTTTTATGAATTTTGCGCCCCCCCCCCTCCGTTATATTGTAGCTCATCTTTTATCAGATAATAGAAGAGTAACATAGAAAAGGTACAAATAGTACGTCTTTACATCTGGTATTACCTAAAGATCTACTTCCAAATTGCATAACAAATCTTAAAGATCTCTAGAGAACTATTTACCATTCAAGAGTATGAGAAGACTGTCTTAATAATACACGAGAACTCCACAACATTTAACAACTGGTCAATAAACTTCTAGAATGCAGCTAAAGTAGAAGAAAACAATAAAAATTAAGAGACAGGGTCGTATTTTACCTCTTCTGTTTTGCACGCAGGTATTTCGTGTTCGTTCTAAAGGACATTTCCACGATCCATCACGATTGCAATCGCATGAATATTCAAAGCATCCATTGGTAAAAGAGAATGGTTGACCAAGAGGGTAAGTTCTACCTCTCACTTCACAGCCTTCAGCAGCCTCCACACCAGAATCTTTACAAATGAACAAATAAATAGATAAATAACAAAAAAAAAGAAAAAATGATAAACCTCTCATACGTTAAAGAAAACGGATGACGATGCAATTTCCCATAAATTAAAACACGATAGCTTTAATGAAAACATAATAGCTTTAATGAAAACATAACTGTGATATTAGGATTCGATTGGAAGGTTTTAGCGAAATAATCTTGTCCGAATTTTAGAGAGAATGATATCGTGAAAAGAGTTGTAGATATTTTAAATTTTGTATTTTTATTTAGAGTCTGACGAGCTGTCCACAAGGTTTTGCTTTGTGGACGCGAAACCTTGGGTAACTCTATGTCCAAGATACAAAATTTTTGTTGGAATAGTTACTGCTCTATTCTTTAGAATGTGCTTCTTTCTGATTTTTTTTTGTTAGTTACTTTAAACAATTAGCTTTAAATAAAGGAGTTGTTACATATTACCAACATAATAGTATTTTATTATCTATATTTATTTACATGTTTTATTACAGTCTCTACATTAAGTCAGACCCTGATGCTTAATTTATATACTTATATATTGTTATTGTATGTTATTAAAATAGCGAAAGATTGTCTTCGACATAAACAAATTTGGATTAATATTATTTGAGATTTATAGAAATATATTTCGATAGTTGTGGATTCTATTTATTTAATTATTTTGTCCGTTATAATTTTTTTTTTAATTGTAATTCTTATGTAGGTGAAAAGTTAACGCTCACGCTCCTAAACGTAGGTATTTGAATTGATCTTTTTACAATCCAGCCGTCTTTTCACACGGAATTTCGTCTGTCTTTTAAGCTAAAGCCCTGAAGAGACTTGTATAAATGGATAGGAATTGTTTATAAACTGCTACAACATTTACAACAAAGAGGAATATATTCAATAAAATTTCTACTTACCTTTTAAGTGAACTAAAGCCCAAGCAGTCAGCAGCAGGGATCTTACTGTTGCTGGTCCCTACAAAAAGTAGTCAAAAATCAGAATTGAAACAAAAGAAAGGGAAAAAAGTTTCTGCTTTCAAAATTAAAATGGTTCCAACGCACACAACATATATACACTCTCTCCTGCACATATACACTATATCTGATATACATATGTATACACACACACACACACACACACACACACATTATATATTATATATATATATATATATATATGTTTCAATATACGAGTTAATTCGTTCCCGGAGAACGCTCGTAAACCGAAAACTCGTAAACAGAAAACAAAATTCGTAAAAGCTTTTAAACCCGGGGTCTCGTAAAGCGAGTCCTCATAAAGTGAGGTATTATTGTATATATATACACTATATTCAAAATATATACTATTGATGTAGACACGAATTTAAAGATCCAAAGGAGAAAAAAGGCTTCTGGTGTATCGATTTCAGTTTATTCATAAAGAGGTTCAGGAGTTGGAACAACTTATGTCTGTGAGCAAAGATTTTCAATAATGAAGTATGTGATGTCAGCACATCGAACGAGGTTGACTGACGAACATTTGAAAGCAACTCTCTTGGTCGGATGCAGCGATTCCAAAGCAAATATTGATGACATCTTCAAAAGCTAAACACCAGTTTCACAAATCTCAGAAACCTTCTTTGCTGCTTAGTTTGTGAGATTCGGATATGTGTGGCGCTGGGTGTGACGTAACTATCTTATTGCTAACATCGCCTTCCTTGATAACTTTTTGGTAAATGAACATCTTGGCTGTCGTTATTTTATTGTGTATTCACTGTATTGCATTGAACAAAATGGTTATGCGGCCCGCGCTCGTCATTCTCTCGGTTATCTGGCCCGCCGTGAAAAATGTTTGGTGAACCCTTTTTTTAGAGTTATTCCTCCACTTCCTGCAACCGATAACTTTCAGTAATTCAAGAACATTAACTGCATCAATGTCACATAACCCCTTTCTCCAGACCAGTCCACCAAAGAAAACAGAAAGCAGAAAGAAGAAAAAGAACCCATATATTCTCCATTTAAAAACGATCCCAAATACATCAGCAGTATTTATTTTATCAACTCCCGAAGAGGTTAAAAGGAAGTCGACTTTAGCAGGAACTGAACGTAGAATGTGTCAAAGTGAGGTAATTCAATAAATACCGCAATATGTTTTACTTGATACTCTACCAATTCCACTATCCACAGCTACGATGCCCAACCGATTCTTCTAAACTACCGCCTTAAAATAAACATTAATATCACAGCTGTCTGGGTGTTTGTGAAATATTTCTGGGACTGCTTTGGTTTAAAATCAACAGTCACCACAATTATTTCTGAGTAATGGTGGTGGATACGATGATATTTGTCAGACGTCGAAAGAGAAGGTTTAGGATGTCAGTGTGATTTAGAGTTGATTATCGCGAAGCTGTTTTATTTCACATTTAGTCTACGTTTATTGTCTCAAGCAGCAAATACTTAGAATGTCTTTTAAAAGACAACATCTGCTGCAGATAAATTAAATTGGTTGACAGTATTACACCCTATTTTTTGTGTATAGACGATGTCTATATAAATAAACAGTGATGATGATATGAGGAGGAGGTGGAGGAAGAAGAAGAAGAAGAAGAAGAAGAAGAAGAAGAAGAAGAAGAAGAAGAAGAAGAAGAAGAAGAAGAAGATGAAGAAGAAGAAGAAGAATTGAGGTGGAAGGATAGATATACAATTAGAGACAGACAGAAGCAGATGGATAAGAAAACAAGAGAGAGCTAGATAGATAAAAAGACAGATAAAAAGTTAACGATAGATGGATGGATACATACATACATACATACATACATACACACTTGTGTGTGTGTGTGTGTGTGTGTGTGTGTGTGTGTGTGTGTGTGTGTGTGTGTGTGTGTGTGTGTGTGTGTGTGTTTCTTGATCGACTTAATATGAAGTGAAAGTTCTGAATGGCTACTCTACAAACCAGAGGAGTACAGAGGTCTACAATTAAGAGAAAGCTCATTCTACTTAACAGTGCTGGGTCGTTTATGTCTAAAAATTGGAAAAGTAATGTCTTATGAACGATGTCACCACGATTAGAAAACGTTGAGACATTCTGAAGTCTAATTTATAAGGCTGTGTTAATTTGTTGCGTTATTTTGTGACAGTGTTGCTTGTTGAACTTCGTTTAGACAGGTCATCAAAATACTGTGACAATTGTTTACGATATACTAAAGTCAGTTGAGACGTCATAGACACAAATGACAGCTCTTAATGACTTCTGACCTCGTGTTAACAAAACTCATTAACGAAGATGATAATTACCGTCTGAATCAGAATTTGCCTTATGTATTTCATAAATAGAGAAAATGAAAAACAAAAGAAAAAAAAGTTGTCTCTTCACTTTTTAATATTTTAGTTCAAATTACGACGGCGTTTGGTTTTCCTTTTCATCGATTTGAGATCGATAAACAGATATCAGCAATATCTTGAGAATTGAATCAATAGTAACCCTTTTAAGCGTCCAAATCTTACCGAGCACTTAAACACACACGGAGGCCTTCCCGTCTCATTCTCACACAAACATATTCTCTCTCTGTCTCTCTAACTTATTCTCTTTGTTATTTGTATTTCTTTCAGGCACTATAGGTCTTTCTCTCTCTCTGTGTGTCTTCGTTGTTCATCTTTCTCCTCTTTGGCGCCATCTGGTGTATATTTTCTATCTTTTCGTCCCTCCTGCATAAACACTATTGAAGCTTGCTACTGAAACCATAGAAATGGAATAGTCAGTGCCGTCAGTGGTTCGATTCACGCCGACCCATAGATTGGTGACTCAGTACATGGGGCGAAGACCTGTAGGAACCACGACGAGAGACATGGGGTAAGGATGTGACCCGATGGCTGATTGTGACATTCGCAAAGCATTGTGCGAAGATCGTAAGAACACGAGTAGCCTGGAGGACAGATCCGAACGGGAGTTCGTGATTACGGGGCAGCGTTAAAGTCACTCTTCCAGAAAGCACCAGAAGTATATAATAATGAAGCCAAATATAGTAACGGCGAACATGTAGAAACAATTGGTCATATTTCTCTTTTATATTGGAAATGATTATGAAAGGCCGACACAGGAGAGATAATACGGACATACAGCAAGAAAAGTACCCCCAAGAACATCAAAACAAGCATACTCTAGGAAATGCCAAGGCATACAGATAGAAAGATCAAGAACCATTAGAAAAGAAATTGTCTGTGAAGTATCAGCGCAACAGAGAACGATGTTCCTCAATGAAATACATTGACTCACCTACAGTAACGACCCAAACATGTGCTCTGGCACTGATAAAAAAATATGCAGCCTAATTCACTATCAAAACATTAGGATCAACAAATAGACATAACAAACTGAAAATTACTCTGCTAGGCATTGGATACGTATTACGTAGGGAACCTTTAATACAGTAAAAATGACAGAACCAAAAATCACCATTAACACCCTGGCACTTCCAGTCGTCCAATACAGTTTTAACATCATTAACTGGAATCTTATAGAACTCCAACGCCTGGGCAGGAAGACAAGAAAACTACTAACATCTAAGAACATGCATCGCCCAAAAGCAGATGTTGATCGTCTGTACCTACTTAGAAGTAATGGGGGAAGAAGAATTATGCAGGTAGAACTGTGCTATGAGACCTCCACAATAACAATGAACAAGTACTTATCTAGTACAGAGGAGTGGACGCTCCAGTTTATCTGCGAACATGAAAGCAGCAAAAGATCACATTCTGTTGTCAAAGAAGCTTACAAATTCGCAAGGGAACTTGGCATTAATCCTGAAATAGTTGAAGAACCTGAAACCACTACCACAAAAAAAAAGCAAAACGGATCAGACTGCAAAAAAATAACGGACAGAAACAAATTGAGGAGTGGTGGAGCCAGAAGCCTCTACATGGACAGTATATACTTCGAAGTCGAAATAGTCGAATTGGTGTAGACTAAGCAGCAACCCATCAGTGGCTGAGAAGTTCAGGACTGAAAGCAGAGACTGGCACCACAAGATCAAAGCTTGCTTATCAAACGCTACCAGGTTAACGTCCTTCAAAACTGTTCTGACCCCAAATGCAGATTCTGCGATAAATTTGATGAAACAATAAACTATTTCGTCTCGGGATATCCTGTGCTGACACCACATGAATACAAAAGTCACCACGATGGGGTAGGACAGTATTTACATTGGAAAATATATAAATACTACAAAATCAGCACTCCTGCTTACTGGTATGAACATCATCCTGAGCCAGTCGATGAAGATAAAAATGTTACTATCCTCTGGGATTTTCCAGTCAACACCGACAGAACGATCCAGGCTAATCGACCAGACATAGTCATTGAAGACAGAAGAGAAAATACTTGTAGACTAATAGATGTAAGTGTTCCCACTGATAAGAATATATCTGTAAAGGAATTTGACAAATTAAGTAAATATAAGGACCTGAAAATTGAAATACAAAAGATGTGGCATCTTAAAGCGAGAACTGTTCCTGTTATTTATCTGGTATATATTTCATCGACCCCAAAATGATAAAAGGTAAAGTTGACCTCGGTGTGATTTGAACTCTGAACGTAAAGTGTCGGAAGAAATACCAAGAACCTTTTTCCGATGCACTAATAATTTTGCTTGTTTGCTGGCCTATCTTTCCTAACCGTTTCTCCTTAAAAGGAACATAGACCTGTGTGACATAAGTAAAAGGGACATAAACCCGTGTGACCCCTTAGTAAGAAACTCGCTTTCCCCTCTCTGTAGTACACAGCCCGGCATCTTCAGTGTCTTTAAATGGTCTCTATGTTGCATTTATCCCTTTCCTGTCCAACAATGCGTTCATAACGGTCGGGAAATCCCAAATCAATGCCACTGACCACAAACCCGAGCTTCCTATATCGGATGAAGTGGAAAAACAGCTGAAATTGTCCTTTTGCGGGTGAAGCGAGATGTTGTTGAGATGACTGCAATATACGTACCAGGTTACAATATACCTGCCATGTTGCAATACATACATACATACATACATACATACATACATACATACATAGGTACGTACGTATGTAGGTATAGCGGAAGGACCTGCTTGCTAACTCTGACGAGTATTGTTACTGAATAATCGTTCGATGACTTAATGTTCGGTGCGAAACCGCTGGGTAAGATCGATTATAATGGATCTATAATATTTTATACTTTGATTAATATTGGCACAATGCCAGCAAGATCGGAGAAAGGCGTGAGTTGATTACATCGAATCCAGCGACGAAATGTGGTACTTATTTTGTCGACCTCTTAAAGGACGAAAGCTGAAGTCGACCTCGGCGGAATTTGAACTCAGACCGTAAAAACAGAGGAAATGCCGCTAAGTATTATTGCTCGGCGTGCTAACGATTCTGCCAGC